>NC_143481.1:61671958-61824074 GCF_027475165.1 Benincasa hispida | reverse complement strand
ATATCTGATGGACACAGAAATATATCTTGGGTAAAAAGAATTCAACTGTTGGTCTTTAGTGGAATGCCTGACAGTTAACGGATGGTGGATCTCGTGGCTAAAGAGTTTAGTCAATTAGGTCCCCTGGGTAGCTTGGATAAAGTCGAGAACCAGTGTTTGGGTTAATTTGAAATGTTCAAATTGACAAGAGAAAGTTCAATTATATATGATATAATTGGACTGGTTAATTATATATATGATATAATTGGCTAAATGTATGAGATACATTATTTTGGAGGAAATTAGATATAAATATGATTTATATCAAGAAGAGGAGAAAATACTATAGTAGATATGTGATATCAAACTATAGGGTAAAAATATAATATGATTATATTTATTAATATTTTAATTGGTTAATTATATGATAATTAAGCCAAAAAATCACGTTTGGACGTGGGTTAGTGGGGCAGCAACGGTTATTGTAACCGATGAAATAAAAATGAAATTATTTCATTTTGAATAGTTGGTTCAGATCGTCCAAAAGAAAGAGTGAGCGTGAGTTGGTAGAATCCTAAAAAATCACTTAAGCATTTCGAGAGCCTATACGATAACTTCTCTCCGCCTAAACGATCGTCCACCTCGCGCCTAAATAATTACACACTATTTTTTACATGATCGCATAGCTTCTCTAAACGATCGTATAGTGTGCTGATTTTGTTAAATGATCGTATACCATTTCCTAAAAAACCGTTCAGTAAAACCTACACGATCATGTAGCTTCTCCTAAACGATATGCATGTTGCTATGCGATAACGTCTTTTTCCCTCCCACTTGCTCATCGACTACACGATCCGTGTTTCCTCCTTCCGCTATCGAATTCACCAAAGACCACGCTTTAGGTTCTCACTCCGAGAATACCCGGGGCTCTTTTCTGGTGGTGTCATCCTTGTTGCGGTCGTGAGTTTTCGGTTGTGCGTGCTACTACATTGACGATCGGGTGGAGGCTTACGCTACGTTAAGTTCCAAAGATTGAAGATTGTCTTCAACTGGTATGACACTCTCTCCCTTGTTATATCTTGTTCTTAGCATGCCGATAATTACTTTTTGTTTGTATAACTGTATGTTTTGAATGTATAATGTGTATTTCAATCACGGTAAGATCAGAACGATCCGAACACGCTCATGGAACTCTTCGATAAGAGATCGTTCAATTGATATCAGAGTCAGGTTCTGATACTCCGATTCATCTGTTACAACGAAATGACATTTAGTTCTTGGTGGGTGCATTTCTACACTGATTTAATGGTTAAATTTGCTGTGGATGTGCAGATTAATGGATGTTTTCAGGATGATTAGCTCGGTTTGATTTACATCCTTTTATATTTGTGATTATTTCTAAAGGCCCCTGCGGTTATGGGCATTAATAATCGTTATCGAGACTGTATTCGAAGTTTGTTTGAAGTTTTGAGTCGTTCGAAGAAGTTCTGGGCAAGCGTTGCGGTTCTTCAAGGAAGGAGGCGATCTAGGGTTGATCACATCGTGCAGAAGATGTGGTACGCGATAGCTGTTGATTGCATCGTAAAGACGACGGAGTACGTGATCGCTGTTGAACGCATCAGTTAAACGATGGGGTATACGATCAAGAGTTGATCGTTCGTGTTGACGATCGGGTACCCGATCGCGGAGTATCGGGTTATGTAGACGATGAGATGCTCGCGGATCGTTTAATCTGCACACGCACTGGACGATCGTTTAGGTCAGCAAGCTTCGTCTCTTCTAAACGATCAATTAGTAACGCAAGGTAAATGGTTTACCTAGTTGAACGCATCTGTTAAACGATAGGGTATGCGATCAAGAGTTGATCGTATCGTTTTGACGATTGGGTACACGATCACAGAGTATCAGGTCATGTAGACGATGAGATGGTTGCGTATCGTTTAACCCAAGCACACTAGACGATCGTTTAGGTCAGCAAGCTTCATCGCTTAGTAACTAACTAAACGATCACTTAATAATGCACAGTAAATCGTTTACTCTTCGTTGCGCTACGCGATTACATAAACATCAAGCTTCGCAGCTTCGTCGTCGTCTATGCGATCGTTTAATTATGCTCCTATCATCTAGTGTGCGCTAAACGATCGTCTACCTACTGGAGTTTACTACACGATGGAGACCTCCTGGTGGTTTAAGACCCGGTTCGCCTGTGAACCGGTTTGCTCGATGAAAAATGTAATAGATAGAGTTATTTTATTCCGGTTTCTTGTAAAGGTTCATCCCGGTCCATTAATCCTTGGTTTATTACATGCGATGTATGGTTTTTATATGTCATATGCTATGCACATATAGTAAACATGCATCGTCTCTTTATTGTAAATGTTATAATTAAGAGAAGCATGATTTAATTATGTAAGAGCATGCTCATGCATCATATAATATAAGAGTTATATTTATGCATACATAAAAAGCATTGACATGCATCATCTTTATATTATAATTGTTATAGTATAAGGGTGTATGGAAAGCATGTATGCTTGGTTATTACGCGTATATAAAAGTTATGTATAGTAATGACCAGACATTGCATGAAGTATGATACATAAGTTACTTTATAAGCGTTATAAACACCTAGTTGTGCGCGATGTATTTTAGTTGTTTCTTTTTAAAGGTTAAAGAGAAATTAGAACTAAAAGCAATAAGAAAGACATGCATGCTCACTTAGGTTTAATTCACGGTTTTAAAATGTTTAAAACTTGGATAACGTAAACCTAAGATCACGGTTCTAATATGATTAGCAACCCTAAGACTTTAATCTTTTGATCAGTTTAATTGGATTAAATTGACTAATAAAAGGTTAAAGTGTAGCAAATCTATCTATAAGAGACCTTTTGTCTAAGGCGGGTTTTGTCTAGGCTGGGGTATTTAAGTTGACGGAAACGTAACAACCCTACCAGGGAACTTACCTGGAAAAGTGAATTAGATAAATTTGATGCATGCATGCACGTTAAGGACAGTCCATTAAAGTGTTTAAGTTTGACTATTTGAACTTGTTCATATTTCATAGACAAAAGTTGTTTATGAGCGGACTTAAAAAGATGACTTAGACTAAAATCAGTAACTGGATTGTCTAGGTTAATGAACCCCTAGGTAGAACATTCAATGGGAGGTACTTGAGGCATAAGATGCTTCACTTAAACATTTCATGTTTCTCCTATATAGTTCACACTGTGAGATCTACCCTCGGCCTCGAGGCACTTTTGGCGTGTCCCCCTAACAGATGGTATTTGGGTAGGTCAATATCAAGGTGGATGGAGAGAGTGTTCATAGTAAGTGAGAGCGGGAAGTGCGTCAGCATATCCCTCGGTCTCCCTCTTTGGATTGAATAAAGTTAGTGTGCATTGCCTCGAGGCACCCTGGGAGTGTCCCCCTAAAGGATGGCAGTTTTGCGCATTTCTTTATTTGATTTCCTGTAAAAGGATAAGGTTACTTAGTCTCTTGTCCTAATCTGCTTCTTCCTATGGTGGGCTCATTAGGGCGGGACTTTGGCACCGAAAACGAGGGGTCATACTTACGCAAAATTGTTAAAGGTTAGTAGTTCTGGACCAAATAAATGGTGGCTGTTAGGTTGAGTTCCAGGAGCCTAATGGTTGAGAATGTCTCATTTCAGCGAAGGGGCATCTGATCACCCCACCGGTGACATTTGTCCTACCTCACTAGGGCATCATTGCAAAATAGAAATCTTTCACTTAGGATACTTGAAACTGTTTTGCAAAATTAATTGGTTAAAATTGTGGTTTAGCAAAATCTAATAAGATTTTTGTTCGTTTTTCAGCAACAATCTTTTCAAAATGGCCACAACCACTTTAGCTTTGCTAAGCACCAAAATGTTAACTGGAGATAACTTTTCAACATGGAAACACATGATCACGACGATACTAATCATCGAGGATCTCATATTTGCCCTTACAGAGGCCTGTCCTTCTATTCCAGCTCCCAATGCCACTCAACATGTTCGGGAGGCATGTGATGGACATGGACGAATAAGAAGGCCCGAGCTTATATCTTGGAAAGTCTTTCTGAAGTCTTGGCCAAGAAACATGAGCCTACGTTCTCAGCGTGTGAGATCATGGAGTCCCTGCGGGAGATGTTTGGACAACCGTTTAAACAACTTATGCACGAGGCTCTTAAGTATATATTCAACTCCAAAATGGAAGAAGGCACCTTTGTTCGTGAAAATGTGTTTAACATGATGGTCCACTTTAATGTGGTAGAGTAGAATGGGTCTACCATCGATGAAGGCAGCCAGGTTAGCATAATCCTGCATTCTTTTCCCGAGAGCTTCCTGCACTTTGTTAGCAATGTGATTCTTAACAAAGTGAAATATAACCTTACAACTCTCCTTAACAAGTTGTAAACCTACCAATCTTTACTGAAAAGTAAAGAGAGGAAAAAGGGAGAGGCAAATGTTGCTTCATCTTCTAGGACATTCCATAGAGGTTCAACCTCAGGAACGAAGTGTGCACCTTTTACTTTTAACTCTGCAAACGGGAAGAAGAAGAAGGGTGGTAAGGGAATAGGGAAGGTGCCTGCTAACCCGCCGTCTGTCACCCCAATAAGGCATCCACCACCGGTTAAAAAAGGAAAGTGTTTCCACTACAACCAAGATGGACACTAGAAGAGGAACTCTCCTCGCTGGCTGAAGGAAAGAAAGGCCGCCAAGGCTGATAAAGGTAAATATGATTTTCTTGTACTTGAAACTTGTTTAGTGGAGAATGATGATTCTGCCTGGATAATTGATTTGGGCGCCACTAATCACGATTGTTCTTCTTTTCAGGGGATTAGATCCTATCGACAATTGGAGGCTGGTGAGATGACGATGCGAGTAGGCACCGGGCACGTCATCTCAACTGTGGCAGTGGGAGGGCTCCAGTTAGCTTTACAGAATAGGTTTCTAGTTTTGAATGATGTATATATTGTTCCTAAACTTAAGAGGAACCTCATTTCTGTAAAGTGCTTGTTACAATGTAAATACATTGTTTCTTTCAATGTAGATAAAACGTTTATTCATAAAAATTGTGTTAATATTTGTGCAGCTTATATGGAAAGTAATTTGTATGTGCTAAGACCGTTAGCTATTAATTCCCTCTATAACACAGAATTGTTTATAACTGTCGTAACTCAAACTAAACGTCGACGTATTTCTCCAAAAGAAAATGCCCATCTTTGATATCTTCGATTAGGGCACATCAATCTCAATAAGATTGAGAGATTGGTGAATAATGGACTTTTAAGTGATTTAGTAGAAAATTCTTTACCGGTGTACGAATATTGCCTTGAAGGTAAGATGACTAAACGACCTTTTACTGGGAAAGGTTATCGAGCCAAAGAGCCTCTCGAGTTAGTACAGTCTGACCTTTGTGGTCCTATGAATGTGCAAGCCCGAGGTAACTATGAGTATTTTATCAGTTTCACTGATGATTACTCTAGGTATGGGTATGTTTATCTTATACAACGGAAGTCTAAATCCTTTGAAAATTTCAAAGAGTTCAAGGCTGAAGTTGAAAATGCATTGGATAGACAGATTAAAACACTTTGATCGGATCGAGGTGGAGAATTTTTGGACTTGGGATTCCAGGATTATTTGATAGAATATGGAATCATTTCAAACTCTCAGCACTGGGTACACCTTAGTAAAATGGTGTAGTGGAGAGGAGAAATAGAACCTTGTTGGACATGGTTCGTTTGATGATGAGTTACGCTTCTTTACTAGACTCGTTTTAGAGTTTTCGCAGTGTAGACTACGGTATACATACTCAACTGTTTTTCTTCCAAGAGTTTTGCAAGAACACCTCTAAAGTTGTGGAATGGGCGTAAAGCTAGTTTATGTTACTTCTGCATTTGGGGTTGCCCTGCACATGCGCTTGAGGAAAATCCCAAGAAGTTGGAAGCACGGTCGAGGTTATGCCTCTTTGTAGGCTACCCCAAAGGTACACGAGAAGGTTCTTTTTATGATCGATCGGAAAATATGGTGTTTATTTCCACGAATGCTACTTTCTTAGAGAAGGATCATATATGGGAGCACAGTCCACAAAGTAAAGTAGTGTTGCGTGAGCTTTCCAATGAAACTACTGAAACTTCAACAAGAGTTGTTGAAGAGCCTGCTACATCAACAAGAGTTGTTGATGGGAGTTCATCTAGTAGGTCGTTCCACCTCAAGAGTTGAGGGAACCTCGACGTATTGGGAGGGTTGCGAACCCGCCCGTTCGCTATCTGAGTTTCACGAAAATCCTTGCTATGGTAGCAGATGGCAACGTTGAGGATCCGTTGTCTTATCAGAAGGCAATGAAGGATGTTGACCGAGATGAATGGGTCAAGGCCATGGATCTCAAGATGGAGTCGATATACTTCACTCAGTATGGGATCTTGTAGATCAACCTGATGGGGCAAGACCTATAGGTTGTAAATGGATCGACAAGCGCAAACGGGGTGCTGATGGGATGGTAGAGACCTTCAAGGCTCGACTTGTGCAAATGGTTATACCCAGGTAGAGGGGTCGACTATGAGGAGACTTTTGCACCTGTTGCCATGTTAAAGTCGATTCACATCCTCCTATCCATTGCAACTTATTATAATTATGAGAGTTTAGTTAGCTATTCATATACCGTTGGAGCTTCGAGTCACAGGTCCATAAGGTCCCCTAGGTAGCTTGGATAAAGTCAATAGTCAGTTTTTAGGTCAGTTTGAAATGTTCAAATTGACAAGAGGGAGTTCGATTATATATGATATACTTGAACTGGTTAATTATATATGATATAATTGACTGAATTATGAGATACATTATTTTGGAGGAAATTAGATATAAATATGATTTATATAAAGTGGGGGAGAAATTACTATAGTAGATATATGATATCAAACTATAGGTTAAAAATATAATATGATTATATTCCTTTATTAATTAATTGGTTAATTATGTGATAATTGGCCGAAAACTTCTCCTCAATCATGCGTTAGTGGGAAAATCTTATTTGGTTATTGTAACTGAAGAATAAAATGAAAATTGGTTTGATTTTTGCAAAAAGTTTGAAAAAAATCGTAAAATGTGTGAAAACGTATCGATCGTTTAGCTGAGAGTCTATACGATAGCGCCCTATCGCTTAAACGATCACACACCCCACGTCTAAACGATCGCACGAATTCTCTAAACGATCGCTAAACTTTTCTAAACGATCGCTTAGTAAAACGTACACGATCATGTAGTTTTCTCTAAACGATAAGCATCCGATATACGATAGCCTTATCCCACTTGCTTATCGTTCTACACAATCATCCCATTCCTTCTTCCTCTACCAATTCCAACAAAGACCACACTTTGGATTCTCACTTCGAGAATATCAAGGGCTCTAAGTGGTGGTGTCGTCCCCGCTCTTGCTTGTTCGTGCGCTGCCGTTCATGTAGACGATCGTGCTGCTGGTAGTCGACTGTTTACTGGGCGATAAAGAACGTAGAGGTTTGCTTTTGTTGAGTCGAGTTCGAAGTGAAGAGAGTCTTCAACTGGTGCGTATACTCAATCTATTGTATTTAATTTATCAAAACATGCCATTAATTAGTGTAAAATTGCATATCTGTTCGTTAGAATGTGTGTGTGGTAATTCGGTTAGAATGAAATAAGAAAGATCTGAACGCACTCATAGATGCTCTTATTTAAGAGTTCCTTTAGTTATATACAGAGTCTAGTCATCTCGTGGTCCGATCTTATACAAACTCTTTGTATAGGACACCCCCACTCGCATATCTCTACATGAATGGTCATGATCTACCATCTGTAGTAGTTTACAACACTTGCAAACCTCTACAAAGTAGGTCGTATCCGTATTGTCACCGGGATCAAGTATTCCACCTTAATCCTTATACTACAGACCTATTTAGGTTATCACTTAAGGCATGATCCACTTGTATATCACATATACATGATTAAGTTTACATAAGATAACCATGGAGCTTTGTTTATTGGATATGAGTAAATGTCAGAATGAAATAATAGTTATTTTATTCATAAAACAATTTGTATAATTACAAACAACGAGACTCCGGGAGAATTAGGACACCAATCCCAACAATTATATGTAAACTTAAGCATGTATATGAGATATACAAGTGGATCATGTATTAAGTGATAACCTAAAAAAGGTCTGTAATATAAGGATTAAGGAGGGATACCTAATCCTGGTGACACTATGGATACGACCCACTTCGTAAAGGTTTATAAGTGTTGTGAACTACTACAGATGGTAAATCCTGACCATTCACGTGGAGACATGCGAGCGGAGGTGTCCTATATAAAGAGTTTGTATAAGACCGGACCACGAGATGAATAGTCTCTTTTATAACGTCGTTGATACTTAAGACTTACATCTCACCTAAACGACCATAGGTGACATGACCTCAATCCTGAGTGTTTTGTAACTCCTGCCTTTGAGGGCGAGCCTTTGATTAGTATGGGTGAAAGTGGCCTCAACAAGCCTACCTTTTTTGGGATTTGTTTGATTTGAGAGTTGGGAACTTAGTTACACAAGATGGAACTCACTCCTTCCCCAAATCAAGGGTAAGTAGATAGATTGCTCCGTTACGGACTGATTTCAGGTCTTGAACATAGTAGCCACAACTTCTCTTTGGAAGAAAGGATTCAGTCATAATAAGACTATGACATATATTCATTAGAGGGATCAGTGGTACTTAAGAAGTTAGATGTAACTACAGGGGCATAACGGTTATTGGCCTAGTTGTACTTACGAGCGAACTATGAAGGGTTATCACACTGTTGATTGATTGATATGGACACAAAATATATTTGTAGTAAGGAGAGTGCAGTTGTCAGTTTTTAGTGGAGTGCCCGACAGTTATTCACGTACTATTGGAGCTTTAAGTTACAGGTTCATAAGTTCCCCTCGATAGCTCAATGGATTCAAGTTTAGAATCAGTTCTTGGTGTTGATTTGAAATATTCAAATTGACAAGAGGAAATTCGATTATATATGATATGATCGGTATGATGTATGAGATACATCAAGTGGAGGATTAATGTAAATGTGATTTACATTAAGTACCATAAAATAGAAAAAGAACTATGATTCATGTGTTTCATGAGATGAAATATTAAAACTATAGGTTATAAATATAATATGGTAAGTTGGTTATCATATATATTTATAATAATATTAATATGGATTATCTCTTTTTCTCTAATAATCAATTGAGTGGAAGGTTATTGGTGGTTTTATGGTAACCATGAGATAAAAGGAAAAAGGTTTTCCTAAATTTGTAGAGTTGCTTTTCTCGAAAAAGAACTCATGGAATGTTGTCAAGTGAAATTGTTTTACTAAACAATAGTTGAAGGAGAGACTAAACGATCGTGGAGTGTTACTATACGATAGTTCACTTAGTTGGTCGTAGCTCAACGATCGTAAGGCATTTTCTATATGATAGGTTGCCTTCTTCTAAACGATTGAGCATTCGTTTATATGATAGACACTTCTCATCTCCCACTTGCTCAATCGTCTACACGATTGTTATTCTTCCTGTCTCTTCCACTAACCAAGTCCACACAGAGCCCACATTTCTGGATTCTCATACTGAGAATACCAGGGTAACTTTTGTGGTGGTGTCCTCACTCAACTCGATTGAGTTCGAGGTTTTGGAGTCCGTTCGTTATGTGTTTGCAGTGTTCACGTGGTGGTTGCTGTTGATCGTGCTATGTTGCGGTCGTTGTGTTCGATCATTCTTGTGTTGCTGTCTTAGAGACTGAACGAGCATTCGTGATCGAGGAAGTTTGAAGAATGAGTCTTCAAAGGTATGTATTTATTGTCCTTTGATTATCTAAAGCATTTTGTAATTTCGTATTGTGCATGACCTATAAGTGTCTGTTTCTTGACTGTAATTGTTAGTGTTCAATTTCGAATGGAATTTGGAACGATCATTCCGCTGCTCATGGAAATCCTCATGTCTGATTTTGTTCAACATATACACCTCAGGCATGGAGCTGTGAAATAATTAAAGAAAGAGGATTATTTCATTGCAAGGTTTGAGAGGAATTTTGCAGATCCTCTCACTAAATGCCTAACAGGGAGAGTAATAGACTTAGAAGTCCACAGTCTTTCATTTGGGTTGTCCTAGTATAGATTGGATGTATATAACTAAAACCTTTAAAAATTCCAGTCTTCCTTTTGGGTGGTCCTGGAATGAACTTGATGAATAATTGTAAAATCTTCATAACTCAGTTTTTTAGTGGTTTATCTTTGACAGACTTCATGAAGTTGGTCCTGGTATGGACTAGATGTGAAGTCTTCATAGTTCAGTTATTTAGTGGTGTATTGCGATAGATTTGATGAAGCAATTAACGTGATTGTGAAGGTATTTGTTGGGTTGTATGTCCTAAATATATTCTATTATCAATAAAGATGTTATTCAACATTTCTTCAATAAAGTTGTTATTGAATCTATTAATTGTATTCATAAAATCTAAATCCAATAAACTAAGATCCATGGCTATTATATGAATACTTGAACTTTATGTAGAGACATAAAAATGGATCAAGTTCGAGTAAATAGCCAAAACGATCTATAGTATATGATTAAGGTTGGGTACCTTATTCTGGTAACACTATTGGATGCGGCCTACTCCATAGTTGTTACAAGTTGTTGTAAAGATACTACAAAGGAGGTGATCCAATTCATCCATGAATTGACATGAGAAGTAGGGCGTCTTATGCAATGAGTTTACATAAGATCGGACCAAGAAATAAATTACTCTGAATATATAATGTTGTTTACTGTTTAAGACTGACTATTTCGCTTAGATGACCTAGGTAACTTGATCTTAATCCTGAGCTAACTATGAACTCCTGTCAATTCGGGGTTATCCTTAGATTTGCATGAGTGAGGGTTGGCTCAATAGCGCAGACTCAATAAGTCTCCCATTTCATGGGTAAGATCAGGTAGATAACTGGGACATAGGATGTAAGACGAAATTCATGCCTACTCGATTTAGGGATAAGAGAAACATTCTTTTCTTAAGTACTGAATCCAGGTATTGAAGAAGGGGCCCACCCTCTCACTGGCCCGAGAGGGATCCGATTTAGTGATTGGATCATAAAAAAATTGTTCATTAGAGGATTAATGGGAACTTAAGGAACAAGACGTAATATCAGGGGTCTTAATTGTTGGAGCTCATGATCTGTCGGTCCATATGGTCTCTCTACTGGCTCGTAAAATATGAACACCTTGAATTATTAAATTGAGTGAATTTGGAATGATAATTTGAATATGTTCAAATTGAAATTGTTTGAATTTGAATAAGTTCAAAATCAAATTAGAATTTGTTTAATTATATTTTATATAATTAACGTTTAATTTGTTGAAAACAAAATTGGAGAGTTTATAGTGTTTAAATATTGATTTAAATATTAATTACACAAATAAGATTCATGTTGGAAATTAGATGTGTGATTAATTTGATATTTGATATTAAATTAATTAAATTTAATTAATTAAAAATCAAATTAATTTTTCATTTTATTTCAATTTCAAAAATTGAAATTAAGATTTTTTTAAAAAATTAATTCTGAATTAATTAAAGAAAAAAATAAAAAAATGGAAAATAGTTGATTTAATGGAAACACCCCACTTTTCTTTTAGTAGAAAGTGTGTCCTTCTAAATCAACACATATATCCCACTTAAGCTTCAAGGTTGAGGTGGATTATGCATTCTTCAAGATAGCCTGCATGTTGAGGATGATAAAAACTTGATCAATTTGACTGATGAAGGGAGGATTGATTGTTGAAAAATCTTTCAGCTGTATTCATCTTCTTCCTCACACAAACCCACATCTTCCTTCACTAAATTCACTCAAAATCTGAGTTCCACCCATCAAATTCAAGGCTAAGAATAGTAGAAAATATCTTTTGGTGGTTCACTATCAATTTGGAGCTGAATTCATGTAAAGAGTACCTTGAATTTGGGAAAATTCATCAAAGGTATGTTCAAATTGAAACCGTCTCAATCTTCTACAAAAGCATGCTTTAGAACTCAAATTACATGTAATTAGAGTGCTTATTGATTCTGTTTCCTTCCACTGCTTGCTTGTGTATTCCATCAGGGTGGTCGCTTTCTATGAAAAAGTTTAAGGGTATTTTTTCAGAGCTTTCACGTTGACCCAAGATTCTATGTGCATGGCCTTAAATAATATGCTTTTATCGCGAAATCGATAGAAATTTCAGGAGTAAACATGTTGTGGGGTCTCAACCATAGTTATTGAAAGTACAAGAGGTAACTCACTTTCTCTAATAAAGTTATTGCCCTACTTAACTATGCATCAATTCAAATCGTAAGATATTAATGCTCAAGTTTGTTCTCTATCTTTGCTCAAAAACATTTTTAAAGTTTTCAAGGTTTTTAAGTTTTTTCTCTTGTTGCTTTGCTATATTAATCACTTGGGATTGTTGGAAATGACTTTAGGCCAAGTCCTATAGCAAAAACAAAAGTAGGAAAACTAGTCATTTATGACCGTTGGAAACCAGTTCTTTATAGCCGTTGGAAACTAGCCATTTATAACCATTGGAAACTAATTGTTTGTAGCCATTGGAAACTAACCATTTATAGCCGTTTTCTTGTCCTTTTCATCTTCCTCATCTTTTTCTTAAAGAAGAAAGTTTAGCAAGATCAAGGTAGAAATTCTTTGTTTTCAAGATTTCCATCCTTTACTTATTCGCTCCATTATATTCTTAGAAATTTTTTGTTGATTCCAACCTAGTCTCCAACGAGTGTGATAGGACCCCAATTATGTGGCAATATCAAAAAAGAAAGAATAAAGGAGAGGTGGTTGAATCGATTAAGGATGACTTCCAATTCCATTGGGAGAAATTGAGGTTTAAAAGGAGGAAACAGAAAGGGAGGTAGTGAATTATGAGGAATGAGGAAGAGAAGCTCTCGAGAGTGGGAGTTCGGAAGACGCTGTCGTGGAGAAGCCATCGCAGTACGCCACTCATCATCTACTTCCACTAGGCAATCGTGTAGTAGAGCTCAGTGATCATGTAGCATCGGGTAAGCGATCGTATAGTAATTGGTAAGCGATTGTCTAAAAATTGGTAAGTGTTCGTGTAATAAATTGTATGCATTCGTGTAGGAGTTTGTGAGAGATCATGGAATAATTTGTAAACTATCGTTTAGTAACACTGAGCGATCATGTAGAACTTCTAAACGATGTTTAAGCATTTGGTAAGCGATCGAGTATCTACTATAAGGGACCATTTAGTCTTGTTTGATTCCTATCGTTTAATAAAGAAGTTGTTCATCGTCTAGTTCCTATTCCGGTAGATTGTACTAACCCGTTACGAAAATAAAGAATCTCAAGAATCAGTATCCTAACAAATTGGTATCAGAGCAATCACTTGAGCAAACATGGTTCGAAAACTTTTTGAAGAGAAACTGGAGTTACTAGAACAAGAAATCTTTGAATACAGAAGGTGTCAACCATAAAGGAGAAGTTGGCATTGATAGTTAAGAGCATTGAAAGATTGGAATTGCAAGCAGAGAAGCATCAAGAAATGTTCGATTTTTATGTTACGGGAATGGCCAAAGAAAAAACAAAGGTGACGGAAGAGGCAGAAGGATCGAATGCCAAAAAGGTATACAGAACAAATAGTTCGGTGAAAGCACCCGGTGAAGAAGAGAATGGCGACCGGAGTGAGTTTAAGAAAGTGGAAATGCTAATGTTTAGCGGAAGTGATCCAGTCGCGTGGCTATACAGAGCAGACCGCGATTTTCAAGTTCATAAGTTGGCTGAATCTGAGAAAATGACCGAGGTAGTTGTGAATTTCGACAGCATCGCATTAGACTGGTACCGGTTGAAGGTAGGCAGAGAGCCGTTCGAAGATTGGGAAGCCTTAAAAAAAAATGATGGCTCGATTCCGATCTTTAAGAAAGGGATTGATCTGTGGAAAATTCGTGACTTCTAAACAAGAAACGACTGTGGAAGTGTATCGATCTGTGGAGGTGCCGAAGTCCATTGTCTCAGACCAAGACAAAGAGTTTGTGAATCACTTTTGGCAAGAGTCGTTCCGACTGTCAGGTACCAAACTCCATCACAACTCAGTTTCTTAACCTTAGTCAGATGGTCAAACAGAGGTGGTGAATCGCAGCGTGGAAATGAATGGGAGGTGCTGCTGTGGTGAGCGATCGAAAGAATGGATGAATTGGTAGCATTGCGCGAACTATTAGAGTGACACTACATATAATTGTGAAACCCGGATTTCCATTATTCCTACTTAAGCAGGTGGTTAAGGAAATTAACTAAGTAAAAGTTAAATCCTATGTTGAAGTAAAGGAAATTTCTAGGTGTTGAATAGATTTTCCTTGAGTAGTTTGAGTTAAGCTTTCATTGATGAAAAATTGACTAAGTGTTGGACTAGGCATTGCCATGCGTTGGCCATAAGATATTGGAGAGATTACTTGGGCAAAGGGAGAAGAAAAAGTGTGAATTTGGAAGCTTGACTTATGGGGAAAAATTGGAAAATTGGCTAAGTATAAACCTATATGATGGATGCATTGGATGCGTTGGATGCGTTGGAAGGATGGTATGCATCCATGCGGCTGAAGGAAGTGAAATGATGCATTGGAAGGGACCAATGCGGCTGAAGGAAGTGAAGTGATGCGTTGGAAGGCAGCCCAATGCGTCGAGCGGCCAACCAAATGCCCATGCCCATGCGTCGAGCGATGGCCAGCGCCTATGCAACATGCCCATGCGTCGAGCGATGGTCAATGCCTATGCAGTACGCCCATGCATCGAGCGATAGCCAGCGCCTATGCAGTACGCCCATGCATCGAGTGATGGTCAGCGCCTATGCAGCAAGCCCATGCGTCGGTGGCCAGCGCCTATGCCAAACACCATGCGCCCATGCCGAGCAAGCCGTGCGGTATTACCTAGCAAGCCATGTGTCGAGGATGAGTGGCCATCCTATGCATTGGTGATGTCTGGCTCTTTCGATGGCTAAGTTGGATTGCGATGGCTAAGTTGGGTTGCTAGGCGTTGAGTAGTGGACTATGCGTTGAACATCCAAGAGTTGGACGCATATAAAGGATGAGATCACCTAAAAAATGTCATCAAACCATGTGTCTTCTTGAAAGGAAGCCTTAAGCCTTAAGCATTTAAGGTGGTTGCATCAGAGGACATGAAATTTGAAGCTCATGTGTTGGTTACATAGGAGAAAGATACTTAGATTGCGTTGATCAAAAAGATATGTTGGTAGTATGAGGGAGAAACACTTGGACATGCAGCCAAGTAGGAGGTGTCGAATTTGGAGAAGGTTTGGACGCCTATAAATAGGGCCAAAAGAATTAATTTTTAGATCACAATTCAAAAAGATCTTAAAAAGCTGGAAAGTTGAGTAAACCTTGCGTTGAGAGCAAAATCCATGCGTTGATCATAGAGCTTCAAAGAGGACGCATTGGACAGTGAAGTTTGGAAAACAGCATCAACTTGGGACGAGAATTGCTCCCAATTTACTCGTGAGTTTGGAGTGATTCCAAAGCCATATGAAAGATATGAGAGTCTAGTTTTCATGGTGGGGCTGCCAGAGAATAAGCTCCAAGGAATCGAGCTGGAGAATGAGGAAAATACAGAAGGGTCGAGCTATCGGGTAAGCTGGGCCAGTCTTGATGTTTTGATGATTCCGGCAAAACCACGAGGATTTCTGAGTTAAGATTTTAGGGTAATATTTCTGAGATATTTTAGAGCATATGTGTAGAATGAAGTATCTCTAGATAAATCCTATAACTATGAGTAATCTGAGCTTTAAATTGAATCTGGATTTTAGGGTTCAAAAGGGAGCCCGAGGTGACAAAGGAACTTCTAGAGAGAAAGGTTCTTAAACGATCAAGGTGAGTGACTAAAATGTTTTACTAAAATATTTACAATGTTTTAAGGAAACCATGTGCTAAAGAAAGATCTTTCAGATAAAGACACGTTTTTTAAGTTTTATTAAAGAAAGTCCTTATATGACTAGTTTTACTTGAAACTCGATACCGAAGGACATTTGAGAAGGTATCTGAATAGCTTGATACTGAAGGACACAGTTGAGAAGGTATCTGAGCAAAAGTACCCAAGTGTGGGGTAGCTCTTTTGATAAAAATCAGTTTTCTGGTCACTCAATAGGCTTTATAGCTCATGCTTTCCAAATGTTTTTCTTTTTCTTCCCAAGTAGTAGAAGGTGAGGAGTTCCAGGGTGCTGCTAAGGTCAAAGTCTCCACATGCCACAGTTACACTTCCAGAGGGTTTTACAGTTGTTCTTGTAAATTTGTTGTTAAGTCTTGAAGTTGTAGTAAACATTATATCATTGTAATAAAATGGGCATACTTAGATCGTTGTAGTTTGCCTCCTTGACTTAATCGATCCGCTGTGTATGAATTTGTATATTGGTATCAGAGTTATTTCACAAGAGTTATAAGGCAGTAAGTGTTAACAAAAGGGTTGATAACTGTTGCAGTCATGCCCTTTCCTAGAGGGTGGTCTGGGATGGGGTGTGACAATAATGCTTCTACTAGCTTGGCCCCTTTTCAAATTGTGTATGGACGAAAACCTCCAATGTTGATTTACTATGGGAATGATTGTACGACCAACACGACTTTGGGCCAACACATGCAAGACAGAGATTCTATTGGATTTTATGTCCTCAAACTCGTAGTTTGTAAATTAATAAGCATATTCTGTTTTGTTTTTCGATAAAGTTGTTATTGAAATAGTAATCTTGATCCAATAAACTAAGTTCCTAAGGCTAGTTAATGTAGTTTGAACTTTATGTAGTGACATAAATGTGGATCAAGTTCAAATATATAGCCAAAATGGTCTATAGTATATGAATAAGGTTGGGCATCTTATTATGGGGACACTATGGATGCGGCCCACTTTGTAGTTAGTACAAATGATGTGATCTTGAATCGTTCATATTGAGATATGTGAGTGTGGGCATCCTATGCAATGAGTTTGCATAAGACTGAACCATGAAATAGTCAATTTTTACGTTCTAAATGCCATTTTATGTATAAAACTGACTATTTCGTTAATTGATGACCTAGGTAACTTAATCTTAATCCTGAGCTAACTATGAACTCCTGTTTACTCGGAATTATCCTTAGATCTGCATAGATAAGGGCAGCTCATCATCGCTGGCCCAATAAGCCTCCCATTTAAGGGGTAAGATCGGGTGGATAGTTGGGAACATAGGGTGCAAGACGGAATTCACTCCTATCCGTTATAGGGATAGTAGATAGGTTGTTCCCTTTAGTACCGAATCCAAGTCTTGAACAAAGGGCCCCACCCTTTCCTTGGCCCGAGAGGGATTCGGTTTATAGGTTGCATCTTAAACCAATTGTTCATTAGAGGATCAGTGGAACTTAAGGAACAAGATGTAGTCTTGTGGGTAAAACGGTTTTTATGACCCAGCCGAGATTACGAACAACCTGTGAAGGATTAACTTACTAATCATGGTTATATCAAATAGACACAAATATATCTATAGTAAGGGGAATGCAACTACATGGCTATAGTGGACTGACCCATTAGTTAACGAATGTTGATTAGCTCCGTCTAAAGAGTTTAGCTAGCTAATCTCGGATCGTTGGAGCCCATGATCTATAGGTCCATTAGGTTCTCCTACTAGCTCATATGGAATAAACTTAGAACAGTATGATAGAATAATTCAAATTGTTTGAATTAGGTGAAGAGAGAGAAACTAAGTATATGTGATATAGTGGTCGATTTTTCAATTGAGAGATACAACTTTAATATTTAAATGTGATTTAAATATCAAGAATATGAATATGTTCATATTTGGAAGCTCGAAAATAATGGAAATGGCCAAAGATATAAAAAGTCAAAGAGTTGACTTTTGACTTTGAAAAGTCAAACTTTGACCGACCTTATATCCAAATTTGATTTGAATTTCGAGAAAATGAATGCGGATTCATGTTCGGGAGGTCAAAATTAGTCAACATAGAAAAAAATCATAAAATGTCAAAATGTTGACTTTTTGGTCAAATTTTGACTTTGACCAAAAGACTATTTTGCCATTTGACTAAAGTTGGTGGGAAAATCCAAACTTTTGTTAGATAATTCTACTAACAAAATAGTGGGCTAGGTGTTAGCTTATAGTGAAGACATTGAGCCCACTAAGATAGTGGATTATAGGTGTTGGGTTTTTATGGATTTGGTTCATGCAATTGTTGCATGGTTTTTTCTATAAAATGGGCTTTTGAATTTAAATTAAAATTTTTTGACAATTTGCCAATTTTGTTTGCTAATTTGGGCTGGAAAAAAACCTCTTTTCTTTGTGTGGAGTTCAAAAAGAAAACCCAAACCAAAATCCAAATTCATTCCTTTTTTTTCCATCTCTTTTCTCTCTCTCGGGGTTTTTCATCCACCGGGTCCCACAACCCGATTCTGAGTCCAGAGTATAGTAGGTCAACTCTAGTGGTGGTCCAGAAAAGTTTGGATCGAGATTCGATGAGGAAAAGCGTTGTTCGGAAGCTACAAAGGTTGTTTGCTATCCACTTTTATTTACTGTTTTTCCATTGATTTGCATGCTTATTTCCTTCTGTTCAAAAGCAATTAGAGTATAATTAGATCCTAATTCCGCTGCGTATGTCTTGTGTTCCATCAGATTCCGCATTGCGCGTGCTTAGGTAGCACTTGAGGGTGGCTCCAGATAAAGTGAGGAAGTTTGTTGACAAAGAGCGACATGATGTTGGAGTTCAGCAAAAACAGAATGTGAAATTATCTCCCAAGTATTACAGAGCACATCAGGCAGTGGACAGAGCCAGATCAGTAACTTACAGGCTGGACCCTCAAACAACAGTGTCGATACGCTCAGTGTTTCATGTGACGTAGCTAAAGAAATGGGGTGGATAACCAGAGCTTTACCTTGAGGACAAGGTAAAAGTGGAGGGGGGAGGTAATGATAGGACCCCAATTATATGGCAATATCAAGAAGAAAGAATAAAGGAAAGGTGTTTGAATCGGTTAAGGATGACTTCCAATTTCGTTGGGAAAAGTGGAGGTTTAAAAGAAGGAGAAAATGGAAAGAGAGGAAATGAATTCTGAATATCAGGAGTGAGGAAGAGAAGATCTCAAGATTGGGAGTTTGGAAGACGTTGTCGTGGAGAAGCTATTGCAGTGTGCCGCTCATCGTCTACTTCTACTAGGCGATCGTGTAGCAGAGCTTAGCGATCGTATAGCAATTGGTAGGCGATCGTATAGAAACTGGTAAGCGATTGTGTAATAGATTGTATGCGTTCGTGGGAGTTTGTGAGTGATCGTGGAGTAATTTGTAAGCGATTGTTTAGTAACATTAAGCGATCGTGTAGAACTTCTAAACAATTGTTTAGCATTTGGTAAGCAATCGAGTATCAACTATAAGCGACCATTTAGTCTTGTTTGATTCCTATCGTTTAATAAAGAAGTTGTTCATCGTCTAGTTCCTATTCCGGTAGATTGTACCAACCCATTATGATAATAAAGAATCTCAAGAATCAGTATCCTAACAGAGTGCACATAAAAGATCGAAAGTTGTGTTAACCTTAGGGAGCAACCGACTTTGGTGATTTAGCACCGAGGTCGTGTCGATCTTGCTTTCAAGGTAGTGGGTTTATCTATGGTACAACAATCGACATTCAGTTCCTACGATAACATTTATTTGAAAGAATACTATAATAATCCATAAAGAAAAGTGTTGCAGGCATAGAATGCGCAAATTTGTAGAAGTTAATGTTGCAACACAGCTTAAGTAAAGGTGTGGTGAAGTGTCCTCCTACTTTGAACTGACATATAGACCCACCTTATCGTGACATGTCGTTTGAAAAACTGATGAAGATAAGAAAATCACATCAACCACTTGCGATGTAAATAAAATACCAATGTTGTAGCATTGGCAAGTTAGAAGCTACAACACTGTCCTCATGACTTGAACCGACAGATTGGTCATTATTCATATTAGCTTATCATTTGAATATGTCAAATTAGCGAAAGTTTGAAGAGTCTATCAAATAACCTATGTATTGTAGCATTGATGCTATAGCATTGAAAAATAATCATTATGTTGTGGCATGAAGAGATGTATTCATCCATTGAACCAACATTATCATGAAGAATTGTCACATTAATTTGATGTAAAAACCTAAATGGTCACCAAGAGGTCCCACATTTTCTCTATAAATAGACCCAAGCTCTCCTCCAAAGAAGACAATTTCTTAGAGGAATGAAAGTTCAAGTAGATCCGTGGAGACCGATGATCTCTCGATCGAAATTCAAAGCTACATCATTTAGTAGATGCTGCACATATAGTTTTCTCTGAATTTAAAGTTGCAACATTCAAGAAAAACATTCAGCAACCACATCATGTTAAAGAAATAATGAGGATGTAATAAAGGTCAAAAGAATAATTAAATTAATTTGTTGTTCATATTTTCTTTGTGAAAGAACATTGCAACACTTTATATGTTTACATTTTGAGAAGCAGATGGAAGAATTATACCAAAAAATTTGGATTAGGCCTAGAGTGCACCTAATCATTACTCTATGTATGAAAAAAATTTGGATGTACAACCGAAGCTACAACCAGTAAAAATATGAATTTTGGAAAATTTAAAATATAAGAAACTAAAATAAAATAAATTAAATGGTTTAAAATTATTATTATTTATTAATCAAAGGAAATTGGAATGATTAACTCGAACCTTGTGCAAGAGCATTTGCTTTTGATTACGAACATCATCTCAAGAGGAATGAAAATGGTTTATGGGAAAAGAGAGCAATCTAAGTGATAGTCACTACATTATTTTAATTTATTATATAAAAAATATAGGTAGGACCTATTTATTATTAATTTAGTTGTTTTTCATTAAAGCTTCAAATTCTTTGTACAATGAGATGAAAAGCATATTAAAAGAAAAAACTACTTAAAGATTCCATAAACAGTGTTCATGATTGAGAAGAAATGGAGGAAGTTGGTTTCTTACAAAAGTAAGCATTTTATGCTCTAAGATCATAAATCTTTATTTATGATATAACATGTTTTGCGACAAATAAGTATTTAAATTATACATATACACATATAGTGTTATAGGTGTATAATGCACAAATTTATAGAAATTGAAGTGTCATCTTACTTTGAACCCACATATAAGCCCACCTTACAGCTGATCAAGAAAATGTCACATCAACCACTTGCTGAAAAGACGTAAAGAAAACACTAATGTTGTAGCATTGGTAAGTTAGAAGCTACAATATTGTCTTCATGACTTATACCGATAGATTGGTCAACATTACCCTGCAATGTTAGGGTATCATCTGAACATGTCAAATCAGCGAAAGTCGGAAGAAGTGCATGAAGTTGTGAAATCATCGATATGTTTTAGCATTGATGCTATAATATTGAAGAATAATTGTTATGCTACGAAGAGATGTCTTCATCCATTAAACCAACATTATCCAGAAGAACTGTCAGATCATATTGTTGAAGTCTGTTACATTAATGTAGAAACATAATTGGTCATCAATTGGTTCCCACATTTTATCTATAAAAGAACCAAACTCTCCTTCAAAGAACGTGATAGAGGAGACGAGAACGAGAGGCCTGAAAGATAATTTCTTAGAGGAATGAAAGTTCAAGAAGATCCATATCGTCAGATGATCTCTTGGCTGAAATTCAAAACTGCAGCACTCAGCAGTGGTGCACGTATAGTTTTCTCTGAATTCAAAGCTGCAATGTTCAGGAGCCACATCATGTTAAAGAAATAATGAGGATGTAATAGAGGTCAAAAGAATAATAAAATTAATGCGTTATCATATTTTCTTTGTAAAAGAAGGCCACAACACTTTGCGGGCATTATGTTTAGATTTTGAGAAGCAGATGGAGGAGTTGTACCAAAAATGCAACAAATACAAGAATAAATACTATTTGATACTTCCCACACCGAACCCACAAATTTGATTTTGATGTGACAATTTTTTATTTTTGTAACTAATATGAATCCAACGACTAACTTTTTTTAAAGAAAATTTCTGTTATACATTTTTATAACTAAAATTTCCTAATATATAAAGGAGATTTTATATTTCTTTTAAAATAGAGAGCAAGACCTAAGAGAGATAGAGAGAAATGGTTACTCGTTTTTGTTCTTCAAGAAAGTTGTCCTTCTGTGGATGTAGGCTAGTTCTTTAGTTGAACCATGTTAACATTTATGTCTGCCTTCTTCTCCTTCATCTTCAATCATTGCATGCAAGAATATCGCCATTAGAGTAACTCCAAAACCTATAAAAAATTCATCTGAAGAAAAAAGAGAAGATTTTTCCTTTTTGGTATGAATACCAAAACTAATAGAGTTTTGAGTGAAAGGAAACCTTACCACATGTCTCATCACAGCTAAAAAACGTGGTGCTGTCTCCTCAAAGTTTTCTACTAAATTTTTGTCATTCATAGGCTTTACTTCTTTGATTGAGGTTTCTTGTCCCTTTTTTTGGGTTTGTGAAAGAAAATTAGTGTTATCACCCCAACAAAAGTGGTATCAGAGCTAATCTTGACTTCAAGAAAGTGAATCTTGGAGGTTCAAGAATCATATTCATACCTGAAATGGCAATGACAAGAGTGGATATCGAAAAATTCGACGGAAAGGGTGACTTTTCCCTTTGGAAGGCAAAGATCAAAGCCTTTTTGGGACAGCAAAAGGCTCATCAGATCATCATTGTGTTGGATCGACAATCCTTGGTGAATAGGGTTTAATTAAACTTTTTTCTAAAATAACCCAATTAAACTAATTAATACACTTTTTATAAATAATAAAAAAAAATTCAATTTATGCAACAAATAAGATGACAAAAATGTGATAGTTTAGTTCTATCAAATTTTAGCAAATAAATAAGACCAAACTAAAACATACAATAAATTGCTTAAATTAATTGCAAAAATAAAAAGGAAAGAGTTAGAGAAGAATACACCGTAATTTTTATAGTAGTTCGGTCAAACTCGACCTACTCCACTCCCAAGCGCCTCTTGGGAATTTGAATAAAATCTTTCCGACTCTTTCCACGGATTAGAGCCCAACCGTTACATCACCGCTCCTTTTACGGGTTCAAGAGCAAATCCGATCCTTTTCACGGTTTAGGATCAAACTGTTACAAATGTTGGAATTTTTTAAGAACACAATACAGCTCTCACTAGAGTGGATTTACGCACTCAACAAATTTATCCTCACAATACAATAACACTCTCTCAAGAATAAGATGAAAAGAAAAAAAAATTGGGAGCTTAAAGAGAGCAACAATGGATACTTTTGAGTTTTGGAGGATTATGAAATGTAAAATTTGTTCGTACAAAATTTGAAGAGGAAAATAGTTTATATAGAAATGAAAAAATTTTTAGAAACCATAATTAATTTGGACCATTGGATTTTGGAAAAGAAAAATTAATGGTGGAGATTTTAAACTAAACTAGTCATTAGATACAAACAAAATATAATATTAAATTCTTTTTCTTTTGAAATTTCTTTTCTTTTTAAAATTAATCCAAAAAATAAAAAACATACCATATGTCAAAAACTAGCCGTTAGACACAAATATAAAATAATATTAAATTCATTTTCCTTTTAATTCATTTTTTTTAAATTCATTCTTTTTAAAGTCAATAAAAAAAACATATCATGTGTAAAAAACTGGTCATTAGACATAAACATAAAATAATATTAAATTTATTTTCATTTTAAATTTCTTTTAAATTTCATTTTTTAAATCAATCAAAAAATCAAAAGTCAATCATATGTTAATCTCTTAATGATCCACCATTCAACCAATATGCTGCCACATATCTACATACAAATGGTCTGGTTGTGCCACGTTATCCACCACGGTATTTTCTCTATAGATTTGTTTCGGTCATATCATCTTCGTTTTAGCTCCGATTTGAGTGATTCAAGAGGTGTTAGAATCGTTGTTCCGAGTTCTACGCTATGGACATATTAAAACACTAAAATTTTCAGTAATTAAAAATTGAGTTTGTTATCATCCAAACATTGATTAATTAATTAATTAAAATTAATTAATTTGATATTAAGGGCTAAAAAGCCAACAATCTCCCTCTGATAAACCATTCAAGAAAAATAGCTTGAAATACTTGTAGACCATATGTAGCACATAATAAAATTCAACATATCACCATAAAGATCATTCTTGAAATTCACTCAAAAAAATAAATTCTCCCCCTAATTAATACAATCAAAATCATACAAATTTATAGCATATTTTTCTTAAACTTCTCCCCCTTTGGAATCATAAAAAAGAATAATTAAGAAAAATTTAGAACTACATAAATGTTTCCCTTAAAAACATGAACATAAATTTAGCACAACTCCCCCTAAGAATATAAACACATGCTTTCCATATCTCCCCCTATCAAAATGTCTTCTAAAAGATTTAACAAATAAAATTATAAAATCAAGATACATCACAACAAATAATACCGAGCTCAAGCCTATTTTTGTAAAAGTTTTCTTCATTCAAAGGCTTGGTAAAAATATCCGCTAATTGATTATTAGAGCCTACAAATTCAAGAGTAATATTATCATTTTGCACATGCTCTCTAATAAAGTGATGCCTAATATCAATATGCTTAGTCCTAGAATAATGTATAGGATTTTTAGTCAAATTAATAGCACTAGTATTATCACAAAATATAGACACATTATCAAACTTTAATCCAAAATCACAAAGAGTTTGTTTCATCCAAAGAATTTGAGTACAACAACTAGCAACAACAATATATTCCGCTTCGGTAGTGGATAAGGCAACCGAATTTTGCTTTTTACTAAACCAAGAAACTAAGGAACTACCAAGAAATTGACAAGTCCCACTAGTACTCTTACGGTCAAGCAAACTACCCGCAAAATCCGCATCGAAATATCCTACCAAATTAAATTCAACATTTCTAGGATACCATAAGCCTAAATCAATAGTACCAAGCAAATATTTAAAAATTCTTTTAACAGCATGTGAATGTGATTCCTTAGAACAAGATTGAAATCTAGCACAAAGACATACACTAAACATAATATCGGGTCACCTAGCGGTTAAATAAACTAAAGATCCAATCATACCTCTATAAGTTTTTATATCCACACACTTACCTTTTTCATCCTTGTCAAACTTAGTGGATGTGCTCATAGGAGTTTTTGCAATTTTACCTTCATTGAATTTGAACTTTTGAGCAAATCCCTTGTGTATTTTTCTTCAATTATGAAAATACCATCCTTGAGTTGTTTGATTTGGAGTCCAAGGAAGAAGCTAAATTCTCCCATCATACTCATCTCAAATTCACTATGCATACACTTAGAAAATTCTTCACACAAAGATGGATTAGTAGAACCAAAAATAATATCATCCACATATATTTGTACTAAAAGCATATCATTTTCTTTAGTCTTAATAAAAAGAGTAGTATCAATTTTACCTATTTTAAATCCATTCTCAAGCAAGAAATTACTAAGTCTATTATACCAAGCTCTTGGAGCTTGTTTTAAGCCATAAAGAGCCTTTTTTAACTTATAGACATGATTAGGAAAATCAAAACTTTCAAACCCCGGAGGTTGTTCTACATAAACTTCCTCCATGATATAACCATTTAAAAATGCACTTTTCACATCCATTTGATACAAAATGAAATTCTTATAAGAAGCAAAAGCAAGCAACATTCTAATAGCTTTTAATCTAGCAACGGGAGCAAAAGTTTCTCCATAATCTATTCCTTCCTCTTGACAATAACCTTGAGCTACAAGTCTAGCTTTATTTCTAATGATATTTCCATTTTCATCCATTTTATTTCTAAAGACCCATTTAGTTCCAATTATAGAAGCATGAGAGGGCCTAGGGACTAACTTCCAAATTTTATTCCTTTCAAATTGATTTAATTCTTCTTGCATAGCTAAAATCCAAAATTCATCATTTTCGGCATCTTTAAAACTTTTTGGTTCAATTTGAGAAACAAAAGCAAGATTATTAAACATATTAAGAGAGGAACGAGTTTTCACACCTTGTTCGGGATCACCAAGAATTAATTCTTTGGGATGGGAAGGAGCATACCTCCACTCTTTAGGCATGGATGAAGAACCAACTTCGTTCTTTTCGATTAAGCTCACCTCTTGCTTACTTGAAACAATTTCCTTGCCTTTGTCACTAACAAGTAAATCTCCAAAATTTCCTTCTAAAACATCACTATAAATAGGCTCATTAGAAATAACATTGCAAGATTCATCAAATACTACATGCATAGATTCCTCAATTACTAAAGTTCTTTTATTGAAAATTCTATAAGCTTTACTAGTAGAAAAATAGCCAAGGAAAATACCAACATCGTCTTAGAATCAAAATTTTCAAGTTTTTCTTTGTTATTCAAAATAAAACATTTGCAACCAAAAACTTTGAAATACCCAATATTTGGAATTTTGTTATGCCAAAGTTCATAAGGAGTTTTATCCAAAGAAGGTCTAATTAAAACTCTATTTAAAACATAACAAGCGGTGTTAACGGCTTCCACCCAAAAGTATGTAGGTAAACCATACTCATGCAACATTGATCTAGCAAATTCTTGCAAAGTACGATTTTTCCTTTCAACTACACCGTTTTGTTGAGGAGTTCTTGGAGCGGAGAAATTATGAGAAAAACCATTTTCTTCACAAAAAGTTTCAAAAGCATTGCTATCAAATTCTCCTCCATGATCACTCCTAATTTTAGAAATCAAAAAACCTTTTTCATTTTGAACTCTTTTTGCAAAACTAGAAAAGCTTTTCAAAGCATCATCTTTATGTTTTAGCATCAAAACCCAAGTAAATCTTGAAAAATCATCAACTATCACAAAGGCATAATAGTTCCCTCCAAAACTAGCAATTCTAGAAGGGTCAAATAAGTCCATGTGTAATAGTTGAAGGGGTCTAGTTGTAGAGATCACATTTTTAGATTTGAAAGAGGACTTAGTTTGCTTACCCATTTGACAAGCATCACAAACTTTGTCTTTTTTAAATTTAAATTTGGGAAGACCTCTAACCAAAGAATTCTTGGAAATATTTGAAATTAAGTGCATGCTAGCATGTCCTAGTCTTCTATGCCATAACCAAGAATCATTATGCAAAGCCGATAAACATTTATCTTTAATAGGACAATCATTCAAATCAATAGTATAAACATTTTCATCTCTATTTCCAACAAATATAACTTTTCTATCACTAACATTTTCAATGATGCAATTCTTTTTATCAAACACAACTCTAAAGCCTTTATCACACAATTGACTAATACTAAGTAAATCATGCTTCAAACCATCAACCAAAAGTACATTTTCAATTAAAATAGAAGATTCATTACCTATACTACCTTTACCAATTATTTTACCTTTCTTGTTGTCATCAAAAGTTACAAGACCTCCATCCTTTTTGGAGAGAGAGAGACAAACTTGGATGGGTCTCCCATCATGTGCCTCGAGCAACCACTATCCAAGTACCACTTGTTTTTCTTAGAGGCTTTCAAACAAAACTCATCATTTTATTCATCCTCTTTGTCACTATGAGCCACGAAGCAAAAATTGGCCACTTCTTCAATATCACTCCCACTTTCGCTTTCATCGCTATCATCCCAAGTAGCTTTCATTGCTTTCTTCTTGGATTTCTTGGATGATTTGAGAAGAAGGCAATCGATTCTAATATGACCAGGCTTCTTGCATTCATAGCATATTACCTCATCCTTTTTAACTTTTCACCTTTTGACTCTTTTTGGTTGGAGAGATGCTCCTTGAATTGCTTCTTTCTCTTTATGAAGTTCTTATACTTACGTGAAAGATAGGCAACATCATCTTCATCAAGGTCATCTTTATCTTGGGAGTCAACTTCTAAAGAGATGGTCTTTAAAGCTATACTCTTTTCTTTCTTTTTCTTCTCATCCTCCATGTTTTTCTTGATCTTTATCTCATGCGTCAACAACGAGCCCATGAGTTCATCAATGGAGGGAGATTTGAGATCCTTTGCCTCTTGAATGGCGGTGACTTTAGGCTCCTATTGTTTAGGCAAAGACCACAATAGCTTCTTTATCTTCTCAAGATTTGAGTACTTTTTCCCAAGTCCTTCTAAGGCATTGACAATGTTAGTAAATCTAATAAACATATCGAAAATAGCTTCATTTTCATCAATTTTAAACATTTCATATTGATGAACTAACATGTCAATCTTTGTTTCTTTTACTTGACTAGTTCCTTCATGAATAATTTCTAATTTATCCCATATCTCTTTAGCGGTTTTGCAAATAGACACTCTATTATACTCAATTTCATTCAAAGCACAAAATAAGCAATTAATAGCTTTGACATTTAAACAGCATGTTTTCTTTTCATTTATTGACCATTCTTCTTAGGTTTTATAGTGCTAACACCATCAACATCTTTTGTTGGAATTTTAAAACCTTCCTCAATAATATCCCATAAATCATAATCAATAGAAAGCAAGAAAAATCTCATTCTATTTTTCCAATAACTATAATTAGTACCATTAAAGAAAGGAGGCTTTGTAGAAGATTGACTATCGGTAAAATAGATAAAACCTAAAGTTGCTATAGCTCAAAAACAATTAAGTTTATCAAGAAATAAATATTTCAAGAAGAGCAACCCGCTCTAATACCAATTGTTGGATCAATATGGCAACCCTAGAGGGGGTGAATAGGGTTTAATTAAATTTTTTTTTCTAAAATAACCCAATTAAACTAATTAATACACTTTTTATAAATAATCAGAAAAATTCAATTTATGCAACAAATAAGATGACAAAAATGTGATAATTTAATTTTATCAAATTTTAGCAAATAAATAAGACCAAACTAAAACATACAATAAATTGCTTAAATTAATTGCAAAAATAAAAAGGAAAGAGTTAGAGAAGAAGACACCGTAATTTTTATAGTGGTTCGGTCAAACTCGACCTACTCCACTCCCCAAGCGCCTCCTGGGAATTTGAATAAAATCTTTCCGACTCTTTCTACGGATTAGAGCCCAACCGTTACACCACCGCTCCTTTTACGGGTTCAAGAGCAAACCCGATCCTTTCCACGGTTTAGGATTAAACCATTACAAATGTTGGAATTTTTGAAGAACACAATACAACTCTCACTAGAGTGGATTTACAAGTTTAAGCACTCAACAAATTTATCCTCACAATACAATAACACTCTCTCAAGAATAAGATGAAAAGAAAAAAAAAATTGGGAGCTTAGAGAGAGCAACAATGGAAACTTTTGAGTTTTGAAGGATTATGAAATGTAAAATTTGTTCGTACAAAATTTGGAGAGGAAGATGGTTTATATAGAGATGAAAAAATTTTAGAAACCACAATTAATTTGGATCATTGGATTTTGAAAAAGAAAAATCAATGGTGGAGATTTTAAACTAAACTAGTAGTTAAATACAAACAAAATATAATATTAAATTTCTTTTCTTTTGAAATTCATTTTCTTTTTAAAATTAATCCAAAAAATAAAAAACATACCATGTTTCAAAAGCTAGCCGTTAGACACAAACATAAAATAATATTAAATTCATTTTCCTTTTAATTCATTTTCTTTTTAAAGTCAATAAAAAAAAACATACCAAGTGTAAAAAACTGGCCGTTAGACACAAACATAAAATAATATTAAATTTATTTTCCTTTTAAATTTCTTTTAAATTTTATTTTTTAAATCAATCAAAAAATCAAAAGTCAATCATATGTTAATCTCCGAATGATCCACCATTCAACCAATATGCTGCCACATGTCTACATACAAATGGTCTGGTTATGCCATGTCGGTATTTTCTCTATAGATTTGTTTCGGTCATATCGTTTTCGTTAAATTTTTAGTAATTAAAAATTAAGTTTGTTATCATCTAAATATTGATTAATTAATTAATTAAAATTAATTAATTTGAGATTAAGGGTAAAAAAGCCAACACATTGATCCAACATGTCAATGAAAAACCCAAGCCAACTTGAAAAGCAAACTGATGCAAGCCCAAGCCATCGCGAGCATTGGATGGAAGAAATGTCGGTGCAAGTCATGTTACAGACATATGTGGGTGTTTTAAGTCGAGTTGTGATCGATGTTGTGGCTATATGAAAGAAAAAAAGAATTGCACTAAATAGAGGTGGGAAATTTAGATTTTAGACGGCTACATGAATTTCTTTTATATCTGTCTTTGGCTTCGTTTTGAAATGGCTATGTGGGTATTTTAAGTGGGTTGCGATCAATGTGGTGGCTATGTGAAAGCAAAAAAGAATTGCACTAATGATCGTGGCTGCAACAAAGATGTAGCATGCCGAAATAGAGGTGGGCAAATTTAGATTTTTGGACTGCTACACGATCTTTTTTATCTGTCTTTGGCTTTGTTTTTAAATGGTTGTTAAAATTTTGTAAATTTAGGAAACTGGAACAAGAAAAAAAGATAAGTTAAATTTATATTATCGAGCATCTTGAAATTAAAAGATAAGAATGTGAGTTTGTAAACGTTTGTGACCCGACTTGCAATATGATATCTATGGATAAGGATTAAGAGTTATGAATTAAATAGAGAATCATAACATCCATAATTTTCCTTATCTTTCTTCCTCTCTTTCTCACCCATCGTGGCCTGTCCTGTGATCTGGAATTATATTGTCATCCATTTTCCTTCTCCAAGTAAGTATATGACCTATAACTTTTTCATCCCATCCTCTCCATCCCTCGCGCCTCAACTTCTACACCACCTACTCTCATTCTTTCTCTTCTCAAACTTTTGAAGTGCACATCTGTCTCCCTTTCTTTCTCTCTGTCACCCATTTTGCTCATCTTTCCTTAACTTCTTTACCGCTACTACTGTAGCCATTACCGCCACAATTCAAAGCCACCTTTGCTACAAATTGTGCCGTAGATAATACAGTTAATGTCATTGCTGTGGCAATTTTCAATGCTAATAATGTCGCAGATGCTGTCCCAAGGGTTGCAAATACTTAGCACCAAATATAAACATTTATGCCATAAGAATGGTAGCAGCTGAGGTAGCTTGAGTTGTGGCCTTAGCCGCCAAAATGGTTTCTTATATGGTTAACCCTGTCCACCTCTCATCCCCAATCCTACTAACTACATGGCTGCCCTATCGTCCCTAATCCTACTAACTACATGGCTACCCCTGTCGTCCCCAATCCTACTAACTACATGGCTGACCCCACTGTCCCCAATCCTAATAACTACATGGCTGCCTCTATCGTCTCCATTCCTACCATTGACCTGGGTGCCACTGACCCAATTCCTACCATGGACAAATTATCTTCTAAAGCTGAACTCTGAACTCATATCAATGCATTCGAGACCAAACTTGGTCCTAACCGTAGTATGACCTGAAGCATTACGATGGCAAGCCCAAGCCCACCTGAAAGCCAAAGTAATGCGAGCCCAAGCCATCGCTAACGTCGTGGTGGAAGAAATGTCGGCAAAAGTCATGTTGCAGACATATTTGGGTTTTTTAAGTCGAGTTACGATCAATGTTGTGGCTATGTGAAGGTAAAAAAGAATTGCGCTAATGATCGTGGCTGCAACAAAGATGTAGCATGCCGAAATAGATGTGGGCAAATTTAGATTTTTGGACTGCTACACGATTTTTTTTTATCTGTCTTTGGTTTTTAAATGGCTGTTAACATTTTTAAATTTAGGAAACTGGAACAAGAAAAAAAGAGAAGTGAAAGTTTTATTATAGAGCATCTTGAAATTAAAAGATATGAATGTGAGTTTGTAGACGTTTGTGGCCCAACTTGCAATATGATATCCATGGATAAGGATTAAGAGTTATGAATTAAATAGAGAATCATAATATCCATAATTTTCCTTATCTCCCACCCTTTCTTTCTCACTGATTGTCTGCCTTGCAATCTGGAATTATATTGTCATCCATTTTTCTTCTCAAGTACTTTTGAAGTATATGACCTATAACTTTTGCTCTTCCTCATCTCCATCTCTCACACCTCAACTTCTACACCACCTACTCTCATTATTTCTCTTCTCAAACTTTTACAGTTCATCTTCGTCTCCCTTTCCCTCTCTTTGTCACCCATTTTAATCAAGTCGATGCCACTGATGGTAACTGCTAATGCTAATAACGCCATGGACGCCGCCCAAATTGTTGCAAATACTTAACACCAAACATAAACATTTATGCCATAAGAATGGTAGTACTTGAGGCAAATAGAGTTGTGGCTTTAGCCGCCAAAATGGTTTCTGATATAGTTAATCCTGTCCACAATCCTACTGCTCCCATCCCCAATCCTATTAACTAAATGGCTGCCCCTATCATCCCCAATCCTACTAACTACATGGTTGCTCCCATCGTCCCTAATCCTAACAACTACATGGCTGCCTCCATGATCCCTATTCCTACTATTAACATGGGTGTTGCCGACCCCATTCCTACCATGGACAAATTATTTGTCGAAGCTGAACTCTGATATCAATGCATTTGAGACCAAATTTGGCTGCCACTCCCATCTCAATCCTACTAACTACATGATCGCCCCTATCGACCGCAATCCTACTAACTACATTGCTGCCCCCACCATCGCCAATCCTAACAACTACTTGGCTGACTTTATCGTCTCCATTTCTACCATTGACATGGGTGCCGCCGACCCCATTCCTACCATAGACAACCTATTTTTCGAGGTTGAACTCTGAGCTGATATGAATTCATTTGGGACCAAACTTGGTCCTAACCATCGTATGACCCAAAGCATGACAATGGCAAGCCCAAGTCGACCTGCAAGGCAAAGTGATACGAGCCCTAGCCATCGCCGACATCGGGGTGGAAGAAATGTCAATAAGTCATGTTGCAAACATATGTGGGTGTTTTAAGTCAAGTTATGATCAATGCTATGGCTGTGTGAAAGTAAAAAAGAATTGCACTATAACCGTGGTTGATTTTGGACTGCTACACAATTTTTTTTATCTGAAGGTTATATTATAGAGCATCTTGAAATTAAAAGATAAGAATGTGAGTTTGTAGACATTTGTGTCCCGACTTGCAATATGATATCCATGGATAAGGATTAAGAGTTATGAATTAAATAGAGAATCATAATATCCATAATTTTCCTTATCTCTTCCTCTCTTTCTCACCTATCGTGGCCTACCTTGCAATTTGGAATTATATTGTCATCCATTTTTCTTCTCTCCGTCTCCATTTCTCTCTTTGTCACCCATTTTCCTCATATTTCCCCTTGGATAACGTTAACTTCCTTACCGCTGCTACCGTGGCCATTACCGCCACCATTCAAGCCATTTTTGCTGCAAATTGTGCCGTAAATAATCAAGTTGATGCTGCAAATGCCAATGTTATTAGCACCAAACACAAAATTTTTTTGCCATAGGACAACTAAGGCAGCTAGATTCGTGGCCTTAGCCACCAAAATGGTTTCTGATATGGGTAACCCCACCCACAATCCTAATGCCCCGTTCCCAATCCTACTAACTACATGGTTTCCCCCATCGTCCACAATCCTACTATGAGCAATGTTGAGATATTTAGGTCTTAATTTATGTATTTAGACTATAATTAGGTTATCGTCATTTCTATAAATTTCCTATGTAAATTTAGTGTTAATACACAAGACTTACTTTCCGTTTCCACATAGTATCAGAGCCTAATCTCTAAAGTTTACTATTTTTCAGTCGTTGTTGTTGTTCGATCTCTGCCTCCGTCGACGGCTGACCGACGAAGGCAGATCTACAAACTAATCCATCTTCAATTCGCTCCAATTTTGTTGTTCAAATTCTCCAGACATGAACCTTCAACCGTTCCAGCCACGCAGATTGGTCAAATCTATAGATCTGCCTCAATCCTCAAGTCATCGATCCTTGATCCCCACTGTGAAGAACTCGATCCGGTCCAGAACTCATCCTTGATCGAACTTGATCCAAATCTTGATTTGGTCTAAAACTTTATCCGGTCCAAAACTCCCCCATTATGAAGAACTCGATGTTTGCCCAGATCTGCAGCAAAACATCCCCCACTCGATCCTCCCCTACTCGATGCTCCCCCACCCGATGCTCGCCCCTGCTCCAATCGGTTCAGATGGACCGATTGGTTCAATCAACTTGGTTTGGTTTCATTTAGTCAGCCCAATTAGTTTAATTTAGTCAGCCAAGTTTGGTTCAGTTTGGTTCTTAGTTTATTCTTTTATCGATTTCAGTCTTTGTTCAGTTTTTAGATTTTCTAGAGTCTCTGTTTCATTTTATCTTTAGATATTTTCGTAGATCTCTATTTTCAGCTTAGAAGTTCGTGGGTTTTGTTTTAGATCTTTATGAAGGTCTCTGTTTCCAACCTAGAAGTTCGTGAGTTCCTGTTTCCAGCCTAGAAGTTCTCTGTGTTCCAGATCTTCATGAGTTTCTGCTTCCCGCCCAGATCTACCATGTTTTGATTCAAAATTGCTTCTTCAGTTTCTATCATCCAGTTGTTTCAGTTTATCCACTTACAAACTCAAGTTGTTTCCATCACCTTGAGTTTGAGGGAGGGTGTTGAGATATTTAGGTCTTAATTTATGTATTTAGGCTATAATTAGGGTATCGTCCTTTCTATGAATTTCCTATGTAAATTTAGTGTTAATACACAAGAAATTATTCAGTCAAATATCAGTTTCCACAAGCAAAAACAATCTTCTAGATGCTGGTACAAGAGGTTTAATGATTACATAGAGGAGTTCCTATGTTCTTATGACATGTGTGCCTATGTCAACTTAACATCCTACAAGGATAAGAACTACATACTGTTGTATGTTGATGATATGCTACTTGTTAGGAGCTTTAAAGCTTGTAAAGAATTTGACATGAGAAACTTGGATGAGTTAAGAAAGATTGTAGGGATTGACATTACTAGAGATTCAAATCAGTCAATGCTCAACATAATCAGTCAGCCTATTGTGAGAAGATAATTAGAAGGTTTAACCTAAATGATGCTAGACCTGTATCAATCTCTATTGCCCAACACTTAAAACTTTCCTCAGCAAATTCACCTAATGATGCTAACACAGAACACGAGCAACAAATGGAGAAAATACCCTACAGTTAGGTAGTTGGTCTAATGTACCCAATGATCTCTACAATGTTAGACTTATCCTATTCAGCTAGTCTTGTGAGCATATACATGTTTAATTCTGGCAAGAGATATCGGGAAGCTACAAAATAGACCTTGAGATACCTAATCTGATAAAAAAAATGCTAAATTGAACTATCAAAAAGCATATGAATTAGATTCATAGTTAATTGGCTATGTAGACTCTAATTTTGCAGGAGACATAGACAAGAGGAGGTCTCTAACCGATTATGTATTCCTATTTGGACCAAACCTGATAGGCTTTGATAATGCTACTGACATCTAAACTAGTGTCGAAGCTCAAGCTCTAAAGGTGTTTCAAGCTAATAGGCTTCAAAATACCTATAAACAAAGTCAAAGATTAGAAGGTCTTGAAAAATAGAAAGTTGGATTCAAGATGCAAATTTGTAACTAATATGAATCCAACAACTACTTAAAAATGTTACTAAAAACTATTTTTAAATTTCTATTATACATCTTTTTAACTAAAATCTTCCTAATATATAAAAGGAGTTTTTAGGGTTCTTTTAAAGTAGAGAGTAAAAACTAAGAGAGTTGGAGAGAAATTTGTACTCATCCTTGCAAAAAAAAAAAAAATTGTAGTTCTTTGTCCAAACCACGTTAACTTTTGTGTCGATCTTTTTTTTCCTTCATATTCCATCCGTGCATGCAACAATATCCCCATTGGATGAGCTCTAGAACCTAGAGAAAATTCATCTAAAGAAACTGAGAGAGGGAAGAATTTTCCTTTTTTATCTGAATACTAAAATTAATAGAGTTTTGAGTGAAAGAAAACTTTACCAGCTAAAAAATGTGGTGCTTTCTGTTCCAAGCTTTCTGCCAAATTTTTGTCTGAACCAATTTGCTTTCGTGGACTTAATTCTAAACTAAAAAAAACAATATGAATAGTAGCCAGAGAAACAAAAAATTTGATGTATTTACCATTTATTTATTATAGTTGGTTTTATTCATAACTTTGATTGATAGAATAGTAGAAATGAGAGTCTATAAAAGGTATCTCAAGAAATAAGTTTTTAAGAAGAAAAAAAAGAGTGAAGCATTGATTTCTCTGTATAAGAGGATGGAGATCATATTAAAAAATCTGCTTCAAGATTTCATCAACAATGTTCATGATCCCGTAGAAATGGGGAATGTTTTTATAGATGGACACTTCAGAACCCACAAAAATTTGGTTTTGTTGTGACAATTTTTTTCCAATTTTTTTAGTTTTATTTTTACTGTTAAAAAAAAAAAGAGTCAAATTCTAATTATTGTCGTTTATATGAAAAAAAACGGGTGTACAACCAAAGCTGTCGTCAATAAAAATATTTAAAATTTGAGAAAAATTAAAATATAAGCAACTAAATTAAATGGTTTAGAATTATTATTACTACTAAGATATAATATAAGTAGAAATGAGGAATGTTTCTACGACATGGAGAATTATGTAGATAATGTTTCAATAGAAATGGAGAATGTTTCTAGGGTTGGAAAATTTTCCTATAGGAAATCTCGAGTTTAACTGGGATGGGTTCAAATCGGAGCCTCTTAAGGGTTCCCGAATTGAGGGTGGTAAGGGAATGGGGAGGGTATCCCGCCCCGTCCTCGACCCCGTCCCAATTAGATTTTTAAATATATATAGATTTATATATTTATATATTAGGTATTTAACATTTTATATTTAGTTTAGTTTAGTTTTTAATTTAACCCAATCTAAAATCCAATAAAGTGTCCAAGCCCAAACCAAAGTGAATTTTAGGAAAAAAATTTTGAAAAAAAAAAATCCACATGGGAAACAAAAGGGAAAACAATGAATTGATCTCCGTGAATACCCATTTCTACGACTGAATGTGTAAATTCCCCATCAAGTGGGATGAACCGACACCCTAGCCCCGTTGCCAACCCTCAATGTTTCGAATATGTTCATAAAGATGGAGAATGTTTTGAATATGTCAGTAGAGATGAGAAATGTTTCGAATATGTCTATAGAAATGGAGAATGTTTCGAATGTCTATTGAAATGGGAATGCTCGAGAATGCTTTTGAAGAAATTGAGAATATGTATGGCAGATTATGTACCTCCTACTCATACTGTCTGTCGTTTATCTCAGACCAAAAATATGATAAAAAGGCAAAAGATTATCTGCCAATTGAGATTTTTTTTTTTTTTTCAAATTTGTGGAATATCTCATAATTCTGTTGATGTGAATAGTACTTTTGAACACACCCAATTGACAAAATATGGTGCTTGAAATCTAAATCATCTAGTGTTAAATCCAGCTTTATAAACCTGAATTTGAATGGATAGAAAGGCTCGCTCAAATCTTAAATTATCATGGTTGGGAGGGTTGTTTTAGGCTATGAACATTTTCTAGATCATATTGTTTACATTGCATGAGAAAGAAAGAAGAATGACCTAAAATTTATCTTTCATTTGAATAATGGATCAATTTTGTTATGCCTTATCACTCATATTGGAGTGATCAGAGAAAATTTATACATATATTTATACCTACCATAACTCACATTTATACATATATTTCATTTATATCTAAGAGAAACCTTTCAATTGAAGAATATACTTTATGTGTAGCATAAATTTATATTTTCAAAGAACAATTGGTTACAAAAAGGAGACAAAACCACGCTCACATCAAGAAGAACCACTAGTAGAATCATAGTGTAATGGAGAAATGGATGAATCAGAATATTGGAAGATTCTTTTTTGTTGTATTTTGATTTTTTTTGTATCTTTGACATGTCAATAATTAGACATTCAAAAGGTATGCTATGCAATAAGAAGTAAATGACTTTTGCTTCTTTGGCATATGAAATTATCATAATATTGTAATATCCAATCTAAATGAAATAATGAAGAATTATATATATACATGGTTGTCAAAAACATACGTTTCGCGATATGTATCGTACGCTACGTATCAAACCAAATGAAATGTTTCAAATCACAAATTTGAGGAATCGCACGATTCATGATTTTGAATTGTGTGAATCGTGTAGAATCGGAACGTTCCGATTCGTTATTTAGGAAAAAAAAATACAATTTCGAGTTGCATCAACGCTGGAGAAGATGAATTTTCTAGTCGTCGTCATCGAAAGTACTGTGTTCTCCATCTCTTTAAGTTGCAGTGCACAGGACGGGAGAGGAAAGTAGAATTCCCATCGTGCTCATCGTCGTCGGATTGGAGTTCTCCTCCTCATTCAAGTTGTGCGAGCCGGCAAGTGAAGGAACTCTAAATTAAAGAACCAATAAGTGGAAGCAGATCGTTCCAAACCCCATTGAGAAAGAACATATATATTTACAGTCATTCAGAAACGATTATGCATAAAGACTAAACTACAACATATTTCTTCAAAGTAAATACAAAGGGATCGAGTATAATACCTTTGAAGAACTCTTTCTTCACGTATTTCCCTCGATCAAACTCAAATGCGTCCAAACAACACGAATGCAACAAGCAATTCAGCAAACAGCACGAACTGGAAAATCCTCGATCACAATCAAGTGCAACTCGATCCTCGACCCTCGAACAGAACTCGACACCAACACAAGGCTACCTTGGTATTCTCGGTATGAGAATCCAGAAGTTGTGGGCTCTGTATGATTTTGGATAAAGGAAAGGAGAAGGTAAACGATCGAGTATGCGACAAGAGAAGGAAGTCTATCATATAGACTTGGTACTCAATCATGTAGTAAGAAGAAACCTATCGTATAGACTTGCTACTCGATCGTCTAACAACGAGTAACTATCGTATAGAATACTCGACGCCTATCATTTACTCTCTCTATAAGTAATCTGATTACTTGATGCTTGTAGCGTGTGTTATAACAAAACGAAAACTATTTTCATATTTATCCAATAGTTAGCCATAAACTATAAATAACCTCCCACTTAAGTCAGTTATTGGAGAAAAATAATATTAATTATCTCATAATGAATATATTATAAATAAATACAGTAACTAACTTATCATATTATATTTATAACCTATAGTTTTAATATTTCATCATATGAAATACATAAACCATAGTTTTTTTTTTCTTTTATGGCATTTAATATAAATCATATTTATATTAATTCCTCCAATCAAATAATGTATCAAATACATCATATTAAGGGTGTTCAAAAAACCCGATGACTCGAAAAAACCGATCAACCCAACCCAATTCGTACGGTTTGGGTTGGGTTATCAACTCATTTAGGTTGGATTGAGTTTAAATAAATGAAAATTTTATGGGTTGGGTCAGTTCATGAGTTCACCTAATATAACTCGAACTAACCCGAATTTATTATTAACTTTAAAATATATATTTTTTTTATTATTTTTATTACTTATAACACAATTATTTATATATATTGATTTTAATTTTATTTAATTCCAATATTTTTTTAATAATTTATTTTTCAACAACTCTTAAAAATAGTTTATTTGCATTATAGAAAGAAAATTTTCACTATATAAATTGAAATTGAGTTGTTAATCTTAATTCAATATATAAAAATAATTAAATTAGATTTTTATATATTTACATTTTGCTTCTTTTTAGAATAAAATTTTAAATACATGACCCGATTAACCCGAATAAACCCAACCTAAAAATTTCATGGTTGAGTTGATTGGGTTCATTTTTTTAATAAGGATTATTTTGGCTGAAAAAATTTACAACCCGAACAACTGGGTTGGGTTTAAAAAGTCTTTCAACCCAACCCAACCTAACCCATGAACACCCCTACATCATATCATTATATCACATATAATTGAATAAATTTAATTATATCATATATAATCAAATGACCTCTTGTTAATTTAAACATTTCAAACTAACCCAAAATCTGATTCTCAACTTGAACCCATTGAATTACCAAGGGGACCTTATGGACCTGTAGCTTAAAGCTCCAACCGTACGTGAATAATTGACTAAACTCTTTAATCACGATATCCACCCGTTGTTAACTGTCGGGCACTCCACTAAAGACCGACAGTTGCACTCTTCGTACTACAAATATATTTTTGTGTCCATTGGATATAACCAATCAATAGTGTGATGACCCTTCACAAATTGCTCGTAAGTACAGCTAGGCCAATTTACCGTTTTGCACCTGTAGTTACATCTAACTCCTTAAGTACCACTGATTTCTCTAATAAATAATAAGTCATAGTCCCACTATGACTAAGTCTTCTCTTCCCAAGAGAGGGTGTGGTCACTATGTTCAAGACCCAAAATCAGCCCTTAAGGGAGCAATTTATCTACTTATCCCTGCTTCGGGGAAGGAGTGAATTCCGTCTTATATAGCTAAGTTCTCAGCTCCCTAATTAGACGAATCCCCAAAATGGTAGGCTTGTTGAGTTGGCAATCTGGCCACTCTCACCATACAAATTAAATGACCGCCCTCATAGGCAGAAGTTTCCAACTCACTTAGGATTCAGGTCATGTCACCTATGATCATCCTAGTGAAATGTAAGTCTTTATTATTAACGACGTTATATAAAGAGATTAATCATTTCATGGTCCGGTCTTATACAAAATCTTTGTATAGGATAACCCGCTTGCATGTCTCCACGTGAATGATCAGGATCAGACCATTTGTAGTACTTTATAACACTTGTAACATCTACAAAGCAGGTCATATCCGTAGTGTCACTAGGATAAGGTATCCCTCCTTATGCATCTACTATAGACCATTTAGGTCATTATTTTAAACAAGATCTGCCTGTATGTCTCTACATACTTGTTTAAATTTACATAAAATAACCTCAGATCTTAGTTTATTAGATTGAGTAAATGCTTATAAAATAACACTTATTTTATAAAATAACAATATGTTTACAGAGTTTACAGACTATGAGACTACCAAGAGGTTTATGACACCATTCCTAACAGCAAGATCGTGGAGATTTTAGAAGATAGATGAGAATGAGATCAGATAACCCTAATGGGCTATTTGGGGCACTAAGTTGAAATAAGATGTATGGAGTTCATATGTCTGTAGAGTTTATATGTCTGTGGAGTTCATATGTCTGTGTTTGGGGTGCAGAGTTGAGTTCATATGTCTGGGTATCTGATACAGTTTTTTGAACTTTAAATAATATGCTTTTATAGATTACTTTTTTTATTTTGAAACTTTTTTATTCAATAATTCTACCCATATTTGTTTTATGCAATTTTTTTCTTTTAATTTTTAGAACTTTTCTTTGTTTCTTTGTTTCTTCATTTTTTGGGCAACGAACAACAATTAACTCATTACATTTTCCGTAGAAATATGGTTAAATAAAATGAGAAACTAAAGTGAAATCAAAACTTTTGATCCTAACTAATTTTTCTCCAAAAATTTCATTATCATCTTCTTCTTTTTATTATTCTTCTTATTATTGCTCTATACTTTTACTATGTCATAAATTTTTTTAATTAAATATCCCTTATCATCGTAACAACCAATGAAATGTCACCACATTTCTTCAAAAGTTTCACTTTCATTTCTTCTAAATTTGGAGGATCATCAAAGAACACGTCTATATTTTTCACTAATTCTTGCTGGCAAATGTTTTAGGATTTTTTTTTCATTTTATGGTTTTTTTTAATTATATGTTACATACTTTTCAACTACATAAATACTTTTCGTCTAAATATTCTTAACACTCATTTGATATGTGAATTCATTAAGTATAAATATTGCATTTAATGTAGACAAAATAATATTTTTTATATAATAAAAAACCCCACAACATACTTTAACAGTTATTAGTTTTATAGTAGTCAGAAGTGGTTTTCGAAGTTGATTATTGAAAATGGTTTTTACTGGAGTTTGTAGTCGAAGGTGATTGTCGGAGCCTGAAGCTGGTCACATGAAGGTATATTAGAGTTGTTTGTCAAAGTTTTTCATCAGAGGTGGTTTTCAAATCTTGGATTGGTTAGGCAAAAGTGGTCGTCGAAGTTGATCATCAAAAATGATTTTCGCTGGAGATTGTAGTCAGAGGTGACCGTCGAAGCCCGAAGTTAGCCGCATGAAGGTGGAATTAAAGTTGGTTGTCGAAGTTTGTCGTCGAAGGTGGTTGTTGAAGCCTCGAGTTGGTCGTTAGAGTTGCTCGCTTAAAGGTGATCATCGAAGGTGACTTTTATCAGAGTTTGTAGTCGGAGGTGGTTGTTGGAGCCTACGAAGGTTGTTGTCGGGGTCGGTCATCGGAGTTTGTTGTCGAAGCCCATTGGTCGTCGGAGTTGGTAACGCAAAGGTGGTCATCGAAGTTGGGTCACTAGAGGTGGTTGTCAGAGGCTAGAATTGGTTGTTGGAGTTGGTCACACTAAGGTTGTCGGAGCTATCATCGGAGGTGGTTGTTAGAGTCTAAATTTCATTGCTGGAATTGTCATTGGAGGTGGTTGTTGGAGCTCGGAGTATATCGCCAGAGTTGTCATCGGAGGTGGTTGTCAGAGTCCGAAGTTAGTTCTAGGAGTGTGACAATGGCCAATGGGTAAAGCCATTGAAAATATGAGAAGGAGGGAGAGTTGGGTGAATTGTATTTTAGCAGACACGTATCGAATACCGATACTTTTAGATTTTTCATGTGAGGAAAAGAATCCGTATCAGATACGTACTGGATACCGATACTTCCATATTCTTCCCAGATATGTATCTGACATGCGATTTGACGTATATATTTCTACGTGTACCTTTTTTTAAAGAAAAAAAGACAATGAACTCATCTAATTTTTCTCAATCTAAAACTAGGCAACCTATTTAGAAAGCTCACTATTCAAGTCCAAAACTAAAAGGAAAAAAATAAATAAAAGACCAAACCCTAGAATCATCTAATATTTATCTTGTTGGGATTGGTGTCCTAATTCTCCCGAAGTCTCGTTGTTTTGTAAAGATACACATTGTTTAATGAATAAAATAAGTGTTGTTTAATTCTGACATTTACTCATATCCAATAAACAAAGCTTCTTGGTTATCTTATGTGAACTTAAGAATGTATATGTGATATACAAGTGGATCATGCCTTAAGTGATAACCTAAATAGGTCTGTAGTATAAGGATTAAGGTGGGATACCTGAACCTAGTAACACTACGATATGGTCCGCTTTGTAGAGGTTTACAAGTGTAAGACTCTAACCCTAAATTTAGACGGTAGTGGGTTACTAAGAGGAGGAAAATTTCTAAGTAGTAAAATGTGGTGTGAAGAAGTAACTAATAAAAATGAATTTGGTTAAAGAAATATGTGGTGGATCAAGACAAAATAGTAAATATTGCGATAAGTAAGATGATAGTGTTGGTTATGCGTTGGTACTAAGCATCTAGAGGTTATTTGGATATAGAGAGGATCAAAAGGTGGCCAAGAGAAACAAATGTCTTTTGAGACTACGGACACCGCATGCGGGGGCCTTAAGTTGGCTGAACGCAAGGGATGCGTGGGTAGCAGCCGAAGGCTTGCGGTCAAAGGCAAGTGTGGGCAGTTGATGCAAGAGCATGCACTGACGCAAAGGCACGCAGAGTTGGAAGCATGCGTTGATATGGGCCAAGACGTGAGACGATGGGAGTATGCGCTGATTGTCGAAGGCATGCGTGGAGGATGTGCAGCAACGCTATGCCTTGATAGCATATGACAAGGCTATGCGTCGATGGGCCTGATTGCTTGAGAGTGGACGGCCAAGGACATGCAATAATTTATGGCCACACTATGTGATAGTAGTAGATGTGTGGGTGCATGGACAAAAGAAAAGTTGTGTGAAAAAGGCCAAGGATGCGATGCTCAAAGGTTGCGTTGACAAAAACCTCAAGAGAAGGTGACACCATCCAAGAGATGCGTTCATGGGTGATGCTAAATTTTATGGATAAACATTCTTAGGCACTAAGTAGATGAGATGGCAGAAGGATATTTCATGCTAAAAATTACTCTTATCAACTTAAGTAGGAGGTGTAAGATTGAGATTACATGCAAAGTAAATAATTTTGTTGGCAAACCAAGATTTATACAACTCAAAGCATTACTGGAAGAGATGTAGTGTTGGCAGCTTAAAAAGGAGACATCTAAAGGTTGAGTTGTCGCTAGGAGGAAAGCTCAGAGTAGCTATAAATAAAAAGGTTGGTCGTGAACAGTCCACTCGTGCCATTTCCAAAATTTTAGGGTTAAAAGCCTATTTAGAGAATTAAGCTTAGATACTTAGGTTGCCATTAGAATTAGAGTTTGGAGGAATCAAAGTTTTGTTGACAAGCTTCAAGGCTCGGATGGACATATAAGCCTGCACCAACACAACGCACGGACGCATAAGCTCGCACCAGCCCAACACATCCATCGCAATGCTGCGGCCATCAGCACAACGCACCAGCCCAACGCATCGACCGTGACTATAAGCCGCACCAGCCTAACGAGTCGACCGTGACGCTGCGGCCATCAGTGCAACGTAGCACGCGCATCTCCTGCGCAAGGCCTGACGCCGCAACTGCCTGCCAGCACCCTTGCACGCACGAGCCACGGTTGAAATAACCTCTAAAGGGCTTATTTTGAGGTTTTGACTAAAGTTTTGAGTAGGGTAAGCTAGTGTTTTTAATATAAAAAGGTATTTTGACTGTTTTGACATTATTTAGTGATATAACAGTATTAATTGGAAAATTTCATTGAAATGGAGGAAATCTCAGGGAAATACTCTCAAAGTAAGTTCCAGTAGGAAACCTTGTAAACGGTGAGTGGTTATTGTGTGTTGTATTGTTGATATAATTTCTATATATAGGTAAATATATATAGGGGATAATGTTAAATTAGCATGATCAGGGATATATGTTTATCTGATTACTATGCTTATTAAGATATTGTTTGTATGTTTGTTTTGGAAACTAAAATTGTACCTAGGATATATAGTTAGCATGCTTGAAAAGGTACTTGGCGGGAAAATATAGTCGGCTTCGGTTGGCAGGAAATAATAGTCGGTGACGACCGGTGGGAAATATAGTCAAGTTACCTAAGCATAGCTAGCGGGAAAATAGTCGATGTTCACATTGACGGGAAAACGGGGTATAGAAAATGTTTCCATGAAAGTTATTATCATTATTATGTGATTCATATTATAGACATGCCAAGAATAGCATGTGGCTTGGTGAAAAATGCTTGATTAGGATTTACAAAATGTGTATGCACTAGTTATAATGCAATTATTGATTATGTGATGATTTCCCAAATGTTTTCCTTTTATTCCCCGCCCCCCCCCCCCCCCCCCCCCGCTCCGGTTGTGAAACGAAGCGTTCAAGGAAGAGTCATTCAACCACCAAACACCAGGAACTTGGTAATCTTTCAAGGCATGGCTCGGATTGTGTAATATAAAATTTGTAAGAAAGTTGGACTACATGTATAAAGTTAGTGTGGTTATTGTAGACATGTCAAAGTTTCTAATCTTAAATAGATAAAAAGGTAAATGTAAAAAATTTTCTAGAATTCTATTGGTATGTCTTCATGCTCTCTTCTAAGTCTTGGGTTAAGGCATGGAAGGGGGTGTGACAGCAAGTGTTGTAAATTACTATAGATGGTAGATCCTGACCATTCATGTGGAGATGTGCGAGCGGGGGTGTCCTATACAAAGAGTTTGTATAAGACCTGGACCACGAGATGACTAGACTCTGTATATAATGCCGTTGATACTAGAGACTTACATCTCACCTAAACGATCATAGGTGACACGACCTCAATCCTGAGTGTTTTGGGAACTCCTACCATTGAGAGCGGTTCTTTGATTAGTATGGGTGAGAGTGGCCAGATTGCCAACTCAACATGCCTACCTTTTTGGAGACTTGTCTAATCTGGGAACTGGGAACTCAATCCATAAGATGAAATTCACTTCTTTCCCGAAGCAGGGATAAGTAGAGAGATTGCTCCCTAAAGGGCTGGTTCCGAGTCTTGAACATAGTGTCCATAGATTCTCTTTGGAAGAGAAGACTCAGTCGTAGTAGGACTATGACTTATGTTCATTAGAGAGATCAGTGGTACTCAAGGAGACAGATGTAACTACAGGGGCATAACGATTATTGGCCCAGCTGTACTTACGAGCAATCTGTGAAGGGTTGTCGCACTGCTGATTAGTTAAGATGGACACATAATATATCTGTGGTAAGAAGAGTTCAGTTGTCGGTCTTTAGTGGAGTGTCTGGCAGTTAACGGATGGTGGATCCCGTGACTAAAGAGTTTAGTCGGTTATTCACCTACCGTTGGAGCTTCAAGCTACAGGGGTCCCCTTGGTAGCTCAATGGATTCAGTTGAGAATCAGTTTCTTGATGTTGATTTGAAATGTTTAAATTGACAAGAGGTATTTTGATTTTATATGATATAATCGGTATGATGTATAAGATACATCTAGTGGAGGATTGATGTAAATGAGATTTACATTAAGTACCATGGAATAGAAAAAGAACTATGGTTTATATGTTTCATGAGATGAAATATTAAAACTATAGGTTAGAAATATAATATGATAAGTTGGTTATCATTTATATTTATAATTATATTAATTATTAGATAATTAATTCTTTTTCTTTTAATAACCAAATTAGTAGGTGGTTATTGAATCATGGTAACCGTGTGTTTAAAAGGAAAATGGTTTTCCTATTTTGAAAAGAAGTTTTACAAAAGATTGAAAAGGAATTTGAGTTTTCTCTCTCGGTAAAAAAGAAACTCACATAGTCGTCAAGTAAATACAGATTTACTAAACGACGGTTGGGCGAGCTAAACGATCGTATAGTATTTACTAAATGATCACATAGTTTTGCTAGACATCACTTGCCCAAGGTAAACGATCGTGTAGAGTCTGTAGGCGACAGACCAAGCTAAATGATGAGCTAAACGATCGTATAGCTTTCGCTAGACGATCGCTTAGCTTTATCTAAATGATTGGACATCGACCTATATGATAGGTCTCCACCATCTCCCACTTGCCCAGTTGTGTACTGATAACGGACAAAAATGCATGTTATTACAGTACTAAGTTATTAAACAATGCAGGTTTGCGTTGATAAAAATATGCAAGATTGCGTCCAAAAGTATTAAGTTCACAATATTGCGGTCACATGCGTCAATCACATTAAAATAGTTAACTTATATATTTTTATGCAGAATATGCATTGACGCAAGGCGGAAAATGCGATCAGAAGAAATCAACGGTCGAGTGCATCAAGAATTTACGTTGACGAAAGGCTAAATGAGCGCATCAAAAGATTGCGTTAACGCAAGGCCGCATCAAAATATTGCTTCATCACAAAGCTATGCAGTGATTTGCGCTCGTAAATATCTGCTCAAGAAGGTTGCCACATAGAGCCGATGCAACTTGGTGGGTGCATCTGGGTGAAAAGCATAATAAATCACGATGGGACAAAAAGCTGATTACGGTCGATTCCGAATTAAGTTGACAAGCCGCTAACGAACTATTGTAGCAAGTACACTCAACTTTTTGGTGACAAATATTCGGCGCATCAAATAGAGAATTAATGCCATCCCATTCGTACAATCATAAGAGAGAAGAAACCTTTCACCCAGAAGCTCTATAAATACCAAAGGCACCTTTCAGTGAAAGTCGGCTGGTTCGTCTAGTTCGGGCAGTTATCTTTCCCTTAGATAGAGTTAGCCTTGCTCTTAGTTTTTCTTCAAAAGGCGGAGCAAGAGAAGGAAAGAAACGCCAGAAGAGCACTCTGGTCAGCTCGAGAGAGAACCCAAAGACGTGGAAAAGCAGAGAGAGGATCGACTCTCGCGAGAGCGAGACTATCTTTTGAACAGAGTAGAGAAGAATAGTGTAAAAAGCCTTGGGAAGCAAGAGATTGCTACCAGGCTCTTTATTCTCATTTCGCATTGTTATTTTGTATTTCAATTCTATATCTATAAAATGGAACTTGCTTATCTACATCTGTACACTCTCTTAAAAGCACGCACGAATAGCTAAATCTATTGAATGGGTTGAGAAGAACTAAGCTAATATGACCTAGGATCTTCACCGCATGCGATTGTCTTGTCTTATGTTGCACCCAACACCCCTTTAGAGCTACTCGAGAGAGAGTCTAAAGAAAGAACCTAAGACTTGAGAGAACTAGGTTAGAATCTAGACTCGAGAGAGCAAGATTAGATCTGCATAAGTATGAGATAAGGACTTAGAGATAAGCTCTATTTGCCAACATGCATCGCATGCACCCTAGAGATAGGTTATGATATTATGTGGTCGCCTTGTTTGTGTGTGTGTCATTTTTCATCGCATAAATAAGAATAGAGGCTTATGTAGGTCCTATAGACTTATTGCATATATCGCATGTGTTTTAGTAATAGAGGCCGAAGCATTTGCGTTGAGAGATGATTTGCTATTGTATGTGTGTTACATGATTGCATAACATGAACGCATCCTAGGAAGTGTTAGATGAACCCCTTCTCAACCCGTTCTCCCCATATTCATCGCATCTTCCGTATTATCAAGTCTTGTCTCAACTCCGCCGCATACTTTTTTTATTACTGCAAACAACTACCCAAAAACAACTTTTGATTTATTGGTTACCGCAAAGTCTTCTTAAAAATTATCACCGCATACCGTTTTCCCTAGTCCCTGAGTTCGACCCTGGACTTACCAGGAAACTCAGCGGGATTTATACTTGGATTCTACTGAGAAAACTTGTTGCTCAACGCATTCTCATTACTGCAATTCATTCTATTGTTTCATCGCATAAAATAACGCACCATGTACGCGATCGTTGTTTCCTCCTTCGTCTACCTCATATCAAGTTCGAACAGAGCCCACCCTCTGGATTCTCACACCGAGAATACCAAGGTAGCCTTATTGGTGGTGTCATACTCAACTCAACACCGTCAAGGTTTTTTGGAGGTCGTTCGTGGTGCTGTGGAGGTCGTTCGTGTCACTGAGGAGTTCGTGATCGAGGCGATCGTTGAGGATGCACAAAGTGTTCGTGCGGTGTTGCTGTTGTTCGAGCGGTTGTGCGCATCGAAGCATGGAGACGCTTCTGCATTTGTTCGTACAGTTTTTCCCTCATTGTTCATTTTGTTGTTCATGCTGTAATTTCTGCATTTGAATTGTATAACCGTTTATTTGAAGTCGACTGTAAATGTATTGTTCATTCATGATTGTAATTTGGAATTATCGTTCTTCAGCTGCTCATGGAAATCTCCCTTCCCATTTCCTTCACATCTTCACATTTGAGTCCTCTCAAAGTCCACCAAAATATAAACTATTTTGATATCTTCAACAATTCAATGAAGTTCTTCGTTTATCTTCATACTTTTCCCTCTAATCTTCTTCTTCTTCTTTGTAATATGAGTCACTTTTCTATTGCATTTTATTAACTATTGTACTTCAACATCTTAGATGTTGCTTTTTTTGTATTGTATTTCAATGTTTGTATTCTATTTTGTGCTATTGTTATTAACTTGTATGCTAAATTTATCTATATCCTAGATTTTTTTTAAGAAAAAGAAAATGTATCTTCAATATATCAGTTTCCTCATTTTTTAGAAAAATATATATTTAAAAAGTATATAAAAAAATGGTGTATCCTTAGACGTATCCATATCTTAGTTTTTTACAAATTGACGAATTGCCGTATCCGATCGTATTTGTATCGTGTAACCATATCTGTGTTTGTGCTTCATAGGTTGAGATAGTCTCATTCTAGTGAAAGGGCACCTGATCACCGTACGGTGACTTTTGACTAAAGCATCATTGCAAAATAGATGTCACTTAGGGTGCATAAGATTATTTTGCTAAAATTAATTGGTTTTTCTAAATGGGTTAATGCAAGATATACTAATATAAATATTTTGTATGTTTTTAGCAATTTATTATGACTTTCGCAACTTTAAATCTGCTCGCCACTGACATACTAACGGGTGAAAAATATACAACCTGGAAAAACACAATCAACATTATATTGTTTAGCAATGACCTCCGTTTTTTCATAATAGAGGATTGTCCTCCTATTCTTGCTCTAAATGCCACTCGAAATGTTCGAGAGACATACAAGCGTTGGACACGGGCAAACGAGAAGGTCCAAGCGTATATCTTGACAAGCCTTTCAGAAGTCTTGGCCAAGAAGCATGAGCTCATGATCACTACCCGTGAGATTATTAGGTCCCTGTAGGGGATGTTCAAACAACCGTTCGCACAGCTCCGGCACGACGCTCTTAAACACATCTTCAATGCCCGTATGCAAGAAAAGACATCTGTTAGAGAATATGTTCTCAACATGATGGTCCATTTCAACGTGACAGAGATGAATGGGTTTGTCATTGATGAAGCAAGTCTAGTTAGCTTCATTTTGCAATCTTTACCTGAAAGTTTCCAACAATTCTGTAGAAATGATGTTATGAATAAGATTGACTACAACCTGACCACCTTACTTAATAAGCTTCAAACTTTTCAGTCCCTAATGAAAAGAAAAAGGGAGAAGCAAATGTTGCCTCATCCTAAAAAAAGTTCTACAGAGGATAATCCTCTGGAACTAAGTTTGTTTCTTATTTTTCTGGCACTAAAAAGTGGAAGAAGAAGAAAGGTGGAAAGAGGAAAGCTAATCTACCAGTTGTTGTCTAGAAGGGCAAGAAAGCCAAGGCTGCAAAAGAAATCTGTTTCCATTGTAACCACGAGAGATATTGAAACAGAAACCGTTCCAGATACTTGGCAAAAAAGAAGAAGTCCAAGCAAGGTAAATATGTTTTACTTGTATTGGAGACCTGTTTAGTGGAAAATGATGATTCTGCCTGGATAATTGATTCAGGCGCCACTAACCATATTTGTTCTTCATTTCAGGGAATTAGTTCTTGGTGGCAACTGGAAGCTAGGGAGATGACGATGCGTGTTAGAACTGGGCATGTCATCTCAACTATGGTAGTGGGAGGACTCCAGCTGACTTTACAGAATAAATATGTTTTACTTGAAAATGTATATGTTGTCTGAAAAGGAACTTAGTTTCTATAAAGTGTTTATTATAACAAAATTATTATATTCAGTTCTCTATATATAAAGTGTTTATTTCAAAGAATGACATTCATATTTGTTCTGTTAAGCTGGAAAACAATATATGCTAAGGCCGTTAGTGACTAAAGCCCTATTAATAGTGAAATGTTTAAAATTGCAGTTACTCAAAATAAAAGACTTAAAATTTCTCCTAAATTAAATGCCCAATTTTGGCACCTCATATTAGGGCACATCGATCTCAATAGAATTGGAAGATTAGTAAATAATGGACTTCTAAGCAAATTAGGAAAAAAAAAAAAAAAACTATTTACCTGTGTGTGAGTTAGAGGTGTGCAAACCAAACCGAAAAATCGAAAAATTGATTGAAAATCAGTCGAACCAGTGTTAATGGTTTTTCGGGCGGCAACAATTTTCAGTTTTCAAAAACCGAAAGATGGTCGGCCGGATGGCTTGAAAAACCCCCATTTTTTATCAAACCGACCAATGGCATTGACATTTCTAAATACTTACCTCGATTGATATATGCACTTAAAGAAAAACTATCATTTTTTTTAGAATAGGTGATATTATTATACAACAACAAGGGGGATCCCACAGCTTGGGATCAAGACATCAAAGCAACAAAGCACAAGCAAAGACAATGAAACAAAACCAAAACAAAGCCATCAAGATAAGACCAGAACAAAACCAAAACAAAGCCATCAAGATAAGACCAGAACAAAACCAAAACAAAGCCAACAAGATAAGACCAGAACAAAACCAACATATAAATATAAAGTCGCAAACCATCATGGAGAAAGCCAGAGAAAAGAAGCCAAAACCCCACAAACTAGGGACAACAACAAAACAAAGAACCACGTAAAGTTCAAAATGAAAAAACATTCGTAAACACACTAGATAAGACCAAGAAGATCAACCCACCAGGAAGCAGCATGAGCACGAACCGTAGAGACCATAAGGTGAATTAGAGCAGACACCGACCTCGGTCGACCTCCATGCAACTGCCGATTACACTCCTGCCAGATGTAGTATATGGAAGCACACCAGAAAACACGGAACAACTTACTACGCACCCCCTTACCTGACCCCACTCGGCACAACTAACTCGACTCTACATCCCAACCTGCCTCCCGATGAGACGAACCCAATTGACAAAACACACTAGACCACACCTCTCTCCCAAACCCACACTCAAAAAATAAATGATCCCGCGACTTCACACCTCCCCCACACAGAAGACACCCCTCTCTGACAACACACCCCAACTCCTCAACCATTCCCGCGTTCCCAACCTGTCCCTCACAGCTAACCACGCACAGAAGGAGTGACGCGAAATACCACCCTCCGCCCACAAAATACTAGCCCAAGACACCCTAGGACGACGAGGACGCAAACTCTCCCACGCATTAGCGATAGAAAACCGACCACTGGCATCTGGCACCCAAACCCAATAATCATCCCCCTTCACCTTAGGCCCTACTACTTGAATAAGACCCCATATCTTAAGCAACTCCCAAGACACTATAAGCCACCTCCAACCTCCCTCACCATCCATAAACTCCGACAACCGCGCCTCCAAACTACTTCCTGCATGATAAACCACCATAGACCTATATGAATCCAAAATCGGGCCCCCCCAGCAACTAAGAATCCCACCAAACAAAACAAGACCGTCCATCGCCGATCATCGAACGAACCAAATGCTTGAATCTATCTCTACTTCGCAAGATAGCCCGCAAGCACCAAGACCTCCCAGCCTCACTCCGAACAACCCACAAAGACCACCCACGTAAAATATATGCCTCCACCCATGCCACCCATTATGATCCTGGTTTAATTAAGAGAAGCTAGAGCAACTTTATAATAGTAGCTTGGTTCCAAGAGGTCACATGCTTCACACCTAACCCTCCTCTCCCAACGGCAAGCACACCTCATGCTATGCCATCCATACACCACCCCAACTCACCGCACTACCCTTCCATAAATAACTACGTAATAGACGATCAACTTCATGAGTACAACCACAGGCAACACGAAGTTGCTACACCAAAACACCTGAAAGGACTGTAAAACAGACCTCAAAAGCTGTAACCTCCCAGCAAAGGAGAGGAACCGCACTGCTCAACTTCTAATACGAGCTATAATCCTCTAAATCAAAGGCGCACAATCCACAACTCTCAACCGACCCACCAATAAAGGTAAACCTAGATACCTAACAGGCAGAGAACCAAGAGAGAAACCACATAAACGCAGCAAGCTCCTCCGCCTCGCCAGACTCCAGACCCGTAACAAACATGGAACTCTTCCCAACCTTTGCAACTAACCCAGACAACCCTACAAAATCTGCAAGGACCTGCCTCACAAACTCCTAAGAATCTCTCTCAGCTGCACAGAAAATCATAAAATCGTCTAAAAAACCAAACGAGTCAGGCCCATATGCTCACACCGATCATGGAACCTAAACCACACAGGAGGTTTATTCAACAACTTAGACAAGACCTCCATCACCATCACAAACAAAAAAGGAGACAACGGATCCCCCTGCCTTAACCCCTTCCTACCAGGAAAAACCCCTTCAAGGGAACCAGTAATCATCACAGAAAACTTGGGTGAAGTAACACAAGCCCTCACCCAACTAACAAACTAAAGAGGAATACCTATAGCCAATAACACACCAAACAGAAAATCCCAATTTACCGAATCATACGTTTTCTGAAGGTTTACCTTCAACACACAACGCGACTTCCCTATGCCCTCCTTATAGCTCTCCACAAGCTCCTGACACAATAAAATGTTATCGAAAATCAACCTACCCGAAACAAACGCAGACTGGTTACCACTGAATCTCTCAGCTAAGATCCTCGAGATACATTTATACACAACATTTCAACAAGAAATAGGTCGAAACTCCTCCATACCAGCTCCCCCCTCTTTGGGATAAGAGTAATAGCAGTAGAATTAACTCCACCAGGCAAGTAACGGGTCTCAAAAAAATTCAGCACAATGTCATAGAAATCATCCCCAATCACACTCCAAACAGCTCTGTAAAACTCCACCGAAAACCCATCAGGCCTAGAAGCCTTCCCAGACTTCATCGAGAATAAAGCCTTTTGAATCTCCTCCCGACTCACGGGCCGACCAAGTACCTCCACCCTCTCCACAGACCATTTGAACTGCTCAATATCCCCAATTATGGCAGTAAGATCCCTATATCCCATAGGTTGAGTCCCTAAACAACCCCGAAAGAAATCTATCACCACCTCTGCCACTTGTCATGAACCACCTGCGAGTCCCCCATGCATCCACGACTATAATAAACCACTACAACTGCGACGAGAATGAACACAGAGATGAAAAAAAGTTTTGTTCATATCATCTAACTCTAGCCACTTCACCCTGGCCTTCTATCGGAGTGACGCCTTCTTCAATCTCGCCACTACCCAAAACACCTTAGTGGCTCGAGCCACCTCAACCGACTCTAAAGTAGGATCCCTTTCTACCTTAGCCTGAGCAGCCTCCATAACCTGCCTAACCGTCTGCACCTCATCAGCTAACACAGAGATACGCCTACCAAATGATGCACGAAAAACCTATTTCATTGCCTTCAAATTTCGCACAAAGCTAACCATAGGAGACACATCCTCAGACCTTCTCCACGCTGACCTAATAATATCAATAAAACCTTCAGCCTCTGCCCAATGAGAAAATAACGAAACGTAGGAGGTGGCCTATTCCTCGTCTCTCCTATAGAGACCAGAAGAAGGCTATGATCAGAAATCCCCCACTGACTCACCCTAACCTCGAACACAGAAAAGCTACCTTCCACGCCTCATTAGACAAATAACGATCCAACCGGTGCAAGATACCATTCCCCTAAAGTTTACTAGTCCAGGTAAACCAGTTACCTGTCATACCCAACTCAACCAGATCTGCCACCAGTAACACCCCATCAAACTCCTCCATCTCCCTCAAGCTAGGGCAACCACCAAAATCCTCCGAACTACTACGAATAGCATTAAAATCCCCCAAAACAACTCCAGGAAGCTGCCACGAGACACACACATCAATCAATTGAGCCTACAAGTTCCTCCTCTCGTTCACGTGATTAGAGGCATACATAACACCAATATGTACCCTAGATCTAGATATAATATCCACTAAGGTTCCAAAAATGAATTGATCCCCACTAACATCAAAAGAAAAATCATAGACACTTTTCCGCCACATCACCCAAATCCTTCCAACTCCCCGCACACTATAGCTACACACACAATTCCAAGCATCATCGAACCTGCACATCACCATACCAAAATTCTCAGGACGAACCCTCGTCTCAAGCAAACAGCAGAAAGTAACAGAGTAGGAAGCCAGAAAGTCTGTCACCACCCTACACTTTACAGGGTCAATCAACCCCCTAACATTCTAGGAACACCACATTATGAACCTTGCAAGAAATCATACCTACCACCTCCCATTGGGTCTTTGCCCGAACTCCCGGACATCCCATCCATAACAGACAATGGATCAGGATCTGCCCGCACTAGTGCTAATGCCAACAAGTCTCCCCCCCATCACTCAAAACATCAAACTCATTACGATCATCAACATGCTTTACAAACCCCGTAATTCCAGGGGACCCATAAACTACTCTGCTTCTCAAGGGCGTCGAACCTGGTGACCCACTGCCAAACCTATGCCCTACACCTCCTCTTTCATGCCTACAACGACTAACCATAGTAAACTCGTCAACACTCCCCGCACCCTTATTCTCATCCACTGGGCTAACTCCCCTCGCACTAATACCCAAGTCATGCCCTTCCTCACATTTTCAATTCCCCCATTCTCCCCCAAACACCCCTCATTAACTGCCACAATACACAACTCATGACCCTTTTCCTCACCCTGTTTCTCACGGACAACCCCAATATGCCCAAAGGAACCACAACAAGTACACCTACGAGGTTTCTACTCATACACTATTGGAATAATAAACTCCTGACCCTGCATTCTAACAATGACTGAAGGGGGTATTAACGAATCACCATCCACCTGAACACAAACCCTCGCATACGATAATTATCGCCACTCTCTTGTTGTAACATCAAAAGAGACAGGTTTACCCACAACACTAGTTAACACTGCTAAACCTCTATTCATCCACAACTCCAAGGGAACATGCTTCAGTTTAATCTAGATAGGAACATAATAAAAAACAAAGGTTTCAGAAACAATACCCGGGGACCACTGTCGTAAACCATCGTCACCAGCTCTCACCGTGGTTAAACCCACACCTCAATACCTCAAATCTATCAATGTCCAAACCTCAAATCAAAGTCTTGGCGTCTGATCGGCTGCTTAAAACACCTCAGATCTAAAACACCTCAGTCACGAACGAAACAAACGGGCGACCACACCAACGAACCCTCCACCCCCAAACGACCGGACAGTGAACCAGTGAACGAACAACGGAACAAACGATTTGAAGTGGCGAAAGATAACTCCACAACAGCGAAGAAGCCGACCCGATTAGAAACGAACGGTGTACCAGTGAAAGAACGGACGACCGACCCGAGCGACACTTGAAAAAGCCGACCGGCGGAAGCCTACCCCCGTCGAAGATAATCGATGAAGTCCGAAGTGGCAGCGGTAACCCTAGAGAAACGACCGACCTTTTTTACTAAAGAAAAACTGTCATTTTTTTAAAGAAGAAAATTTGTCATTTAATAATTAATGTATGGGAAGGTGTGAAATCACCATTAAACAATTATTTTTCTCTCTTATTTCGATCATTACATCTTAGTCGATATGAAAATCATTAATTATCAATAAAATTTAAATAATAAAAAATATTTTTTTTTCTCCCTTGTTTACGTTGATCTCTTCTCTTTCCATCAATTCCATATCTATCATTAATTTTTGTTCCCTTTTCTCTCTCCATCATGCATTTGTATTTTCTTCCCTTTCTCAATTAAACTTTTCTTCTTCTAACCCAAAATTTCCCTCCTCTCTTTTCATCTTCTTCTCCCTCTCTCCGTCTCTCCATTTGCGAAGCTTCTCTCTTCTCCATCTCTCTTATGCATTTTTCTCTCTTCTTCTTCATTCTTTTTAAATTTAATATTCTCTTCTTCGACCCCTTCTTCTTTTCTCATCTATATATTCTCTCTCATTTTCTTTTCTTTTTTTTTTTTAAAAAAAAATTGATGTTGTTATGAAAACCAACGAAATCGACCGATCGACTACATGCTCGACCGGCCGACATTTTCCTTGTCTCCATAACCGTCGGTAATTGACCGATGAAAATTGATTCATTGGCAGTCGGTGGCGATTTTTGTCCAAAACTGACTTTCCTCGATGGATGATCACCCCTAGTGTGAGTCATACCTTAAAGGCAAAATGACTCAAAGATATTTTACCGAAAAAGGTCATAGGGCCAACAAATCCTTAGAGCTTGTACATTCAAATTTTTGTGGTCCGATGAATGTAAAAGCAAGAGGAGAGTTTGAATATTTCATCATCTTTACTGATGATTACTCAAGGTATGGGTATGTTTATTTGATACAACATAGGTCTGAATCCTTTGAATAGTTCAAAGAGTTTAAGGCCGAAGTTGAAAATGCATTGAATAGAACAATTAAGATATTTTGATTTGATTGAGGTGGAGAGTTTTAAGGGTATAAATTGATATTTTTCCAATAAAAAATGAAGTATATTTTGTGGTTACACATATTAATTCATTGCTTTTCTTTTTATTATGTGATTAAAGTACTATTTAATATACGTTTTTTTAAGAACCTATTTAATGTTCGTTAACATTTTTTTCTCAAAGAAAAAAACATTTTTAATTATATTTTATTATAAATATTATAAAAAATAAATAAATGTCCATTACTCAATGTCTTAAAAGCCATGTGTCAATGTTCATGTTGTTCATATGCTTTGTAGTTAGTCGTGTTTGGTGTCCATGTAATACCACATCCTACTTGCCACTTTTTCTATAAATAGTGGCATTTAGTGGATCTTAAAACACACATTAGTGAGTTAATCCACTTCAAAATTCCACTCAAATTTCATATCCAATTTTCATAATTTTAGTTGTTTTATAATTTTAGTTGTTGTTATTATTATATATTATTATTATATTATAATTTTTTCATATCCATGTTCCCGTTGTGTTCCGCAATTTCACAATACGTTATCAGCACGAGCTCATGCCGCTTCCACTACTGAAGGTAGGTCAATTTTTTTTCTCATTATTATGAATAATAAATTAAATGTTATTTTTCATATTTAGTATATATTAAATTTCTAATGTAAATACAATATTTATGATAGTGTTGCCATGAAAATCCTTACAAAATTATAATTTGTATCACTTGATATTAATAGCAATAATTATTTGTCATGGGTGCTCAATGTCAAAATTCATTTGGATGCTATGAACTTGAGAGGAACATTAAAGAAGAAAATATGACATCCTATCAAGATAAAACAAAAGCTATGATTTTCTTTCGTCATCATCTCCACGAGGGATTAAAAATGAAGTATCTTACCATAAAAGATCCCCGTATCTTGTGAAAAAATTTGAAAGAAAGGTATGATCATAAAAAAAAAAAAAAAATTATTCTTCCTAAAACTCGTTATGAGTGGATTCATTGTAGGTATACCGAGAAAAAATTAATGATGTTGATATGTTAGAGAAGACATTTTCTACATTTCATGATCGAATATGCTTCTGTAGCAACAATATCGAGAGAAAGGTTTTAAACAATATTTTGAATTAATTTCATGTTTTCTCTTGGCCAAACAAAATAACGAGTTATTAATGTAGAACCACGAATCTTGACCAAGGGAACAACACCATTCACTCTGAAGTGAATGCTGTGAATGTTAATAATTATGGTCGAGGTCATGATCGTGGCAGAGGAAGAAATAATTATTTTTTTCGTAGTGGTTGTTCTAATCATTCAAATTTCAAAAGAACCATACAAAATGATGATCACAAAGGAAAAGCTCCACAAGATACGATTTCAAAGAGTGTTGAAAATAAATGCTTTTGATGCAAAATGATTGGACATTGGTCACGTATTTTTCCTACATCAAAACACTTAGTTGACCTCTATCAAGCCTCCTTGAAGAAAAAAGATAAAAATGTGGAAGCAAATTTTGCATACCAGGATAATGACATATTTGACCCATCCCATATGATAAATTTGGATGTAGCGAACTTCTTTGAATCTCTCAAAGAGAAGATTGGCATAGTTGATGTAATATCAAGTGTTTCTTTTGACTTTGAAAATATCTAGACTTAATGTGTTTTTTTTTTTTTTTTTATCTATCTTCATTTTTTTTAGTAACTTTTGTATATTTTAAGTTTGTTTTTCTTATTGTAATTATTTTATTTTAATAAAGAAACATGGATCATTTTCATATGTTAGGTGATTTAAAAATAAGTAAAGAAGATCTACGTCTAGCAGACGGTGCAACTACACACACAATACTTATAGATAAAAAATACTTTTCCAAATTGACAATGCTGAAAGCAAAAGTAAATACAATATCAGGTTCTGCAAATTTGGTAGAAGGTTTTGAAAAATAAATATTATTTTGCCTAGAGGAACAAAATTTACAATTGATAATGCATTGTTCTCTAGTCAATCAAAGAAAAATCTTCTAAGTTTTAAAGATATACGCTGCAATAGTTATCATATTAAGACCGATAGTAAGAATAATGTGGATTATCTATATATTATCTCTAATGTCTCAAATGAAAAACGTATATTTGAAAATTTTCCTGTTTTATCTTCTGGATTGTATTATACTCATATACGAGTAATTGAAACATATTCAACAATGAACTTGAAATTCATGAATCCAGATATATTTGCTATTTGACATGATAGATTGGTTCATCCAATGTCTATAATGATGAGAAGAATTATTGAGAATTCAAGTGGACACCCATTTAAGAGACAAAAGATTCTTCAATCTAATGAATTATTATGTGATGCTTACTCTCGAGGCAAATTAATAATTAAACCATCACCAACTAAAGTGGGAACTGAATCATCTACATTTTTAGAACGAATTCATGATGATATATGTGGACCTTTAACCCACCAAATGACCATTTAGATATTTTATGGTATTAATAGATGGTCACACATGTGCTTATTATCAAGTCGAAATCTTGCATTTGCAAAATTACTTGCTCAAATAATTAAGTTAAGAGCACAATTTCCTGATTATAAAATTAAGACATCTGTCATGATAATGTTGGTAAATTTACATCCCAAGCTTTTGATAATTATTGTATGTCAATTGGGATAAGTGTTGAACATCCTGTAGCTCATGTTCATACACAAAATGGTTTAGTATAATTATTTATAAAATGTTTGCAATTAATTGCAAGACCATTACTATGAGGACTAAGCTTATTTCATCTGTATGGGGACATGTTATTTTGCATGCAGCGTCACTTGTATGCATTAGACCAGTAGCTTATCATAAGTACCCACCATTATAATTAGCTTATAGTCGTGAGCCAAATATTTCTCGTCCGATGTTTTTTGGATGTGCAATATATGTTCCAATTGCTCCATCATGACGCAGTAAGATGAGTCCTCAAAGGAGGTTAGGAATATATGTTGGATATTATTCTCCAGCAATTATTAAATATTTTAAACACTTGATGGGTGATATATTTACTACACGATTTGTTGATTGTCATTTTAATGAGACAAGTTTTCCAACATTAGAGGGGATTAGGAAATTGGAAAAAGAAATTATATGGAATACATTATTATTGTCCCATTTAGAACCTTGTATAGATCAATGTGAACTTGAAGTTCATAAAATAATTCATTTGTAAAGTATAGCAAATCAATTACCAAATGCATTTATAGTTGCAAATAAAGTAACTAAGTCACATGTACCAGCTGCAAATGTTCTATAAAAATTTGATATCCCAACACAACTAGTTATCATTAATGAGTTTGAAACACGCCAGAAGCGTGGTAGACCAATGGGTTCCAAAAATAAAAATCCTCGAAAAAGAAAAATAATTAAATCATCGACATGACTAGTGAGGAAGGTGAAATACCTAAAGATGATAATTAGATTTCAATAAACTATATCATGACAGGAAAAAGATGGAATCGAACTAATATAATTATTGACAACATTTTTTGCGAATGTTGCTCTTGACATTATATCTAAAAATGAGGAGCTTGAACCAAAATCTGTTGAAGAATGTCGACATAGAAAAGATTGACTTCAGTGAAAAGAAGCAATCGAGTCAGAATTAAACTCACTTTCAAAACGATATGTTTTTTAATCAGTAGTTTGAACACTAAAAGGTGTCAAACCTGTGGGATACAAATGGATATTTGTGAGAAAAAGAAATGAAAATAATAAGGTCACAAGATACAAAACAAGACTAGTTGCACAAGGTTTTTCATAAAGACCTAATATTGATTATGAGGAAATATATTCTTCAGTGGTGGATGCAATTACACTAAGATATTTAATTAGCCTGACTGTGTATGAAAGTCTTGATATGAATCTTAGGGATGTAGTCACAACATATTTATATGAATCTTTTGATAATGATATTTATATGAGAATCCCAAAAGGATTTAAGGTATCTGAAACATATAGATCAAATTTTCAAGAATTGTTTTCAATAAAGTTACAAAGATCACTATATGGATTGAAACAATCAGGACGGATGTGATACAATCGTCCGAGTGGATATTTGTTGAAAGAAGGATATCAAAATAATCTTATATGTCTGTGCATTTTTATAAAGAAATCACAATCAGGATTTACTATTATAACTATATATGTTAATGACTTAAATATAATTAGAACTCCTAAATAGCTTTCAAAAGCAATCGAATATCTTAAGAAAGAATTTGAGATGAAAGATCTCAGAAAAACAAAATTTTGTCTTGGTTTGCAAATTGAGCATTTAGCGGATGGAATATTTATTCATCAGTCGAATACAGGAAAAATTTTGAAAAGATTTTATATGGACAAAGTACATTCATTAAATATTCCAATTGAAAATATTGGTCTTGAAGTACCATATCTTAATAGAATTAGTGCACTTATGTATCTTGCTAATAATACAAGACCAGATATTGCATTTTCAGTAAATTTATTAGCTAGATATAGTTCTTCTCCTACAAAAAGACATTGAAACGAAATTAAGCATATACTTCGTTATTTCCGAGGAACAATTGATATGGGTTTGTTTTATTCAAATAAATCAAATTTAGATCTAGTTGATAATGCAGATTTTGGATATTTATATGATCCACACAAAGCTAGATCTCAAACAGGTTATCTGTTCTCATGTGGAGGAAAACAAACCATAACGACCACTTCCTCAAATCATGTTGAAATTCTTGCAATTCACGAGGCTAATCGAGAATGTGTATAGCTAAGATCAATGATTCAGCACATTCGTGAAACATGTGACTTGTCTTCTAATAAAAATCTTATAACAATATTATACGAAGACAACACAACTTGCATAGTCCAAATCAAATGAGGATGTATTAAATGAGATAGAACAAAGCATATTTCATCGAAGCTTTTCTACACTCGTGATCTTGAAGAAAATGGTGACATCACTGTACAACAAATTTGTTTGAAGGAAAACCTGGCAGACTTATTTACAAAAGCATTACCAACCACGATGTTTGAAAAATTAGTGCACAACATTGGAATGCGGCGACTCAGAGATCTTAAATGATGTTTTCATGAGAGGGAGTATATATTATATGAAATATGTACTCTTTTTCCTTCACTATAGTTTTTCTCATTAGGTTTTTCCTAGTAATGTTTTAACGAGGCATAATTTATATATATATGGGCATCTAAAAGGGAGTATCAATATTATAAAAATAAATAGATGCCCATTGCTTAGTGTCCTAAAAGCCATGTGTCGATCTTCATGTTGTCCATGTGTCTTGTAGCTATTCATGCTTGGTGTCTACGTAAGACCACATCTACTTACCACTTTGCCTACAAATAGTGGCATTTGGTGGATTTTAAAAACACACATTGGTGAGTTAATCCACTTCAAAATTCCACTCAAATTTCATATCTAATTTTCATAATTTTAATTGTTTTTATAATTTTAGTTGTTTTTATAATTTTAGTTATTATTATTATTATATTTACATATTATTATATTATATTTTCTTCAAATATGTGTTTCCATTGTGCTCCGTAATTTTGCAACAATTTTGTTATTATTTACTGTTAATCGTTACATTTTTTTGGAAGTCACACTTTTAATACCTAAATAATAAATAATTACTAAAATTAATGCTAATAGTATTTTTGTAGTTGGATAAATTAAGAGTTATTTTAGAAAAATGAATCAAAATATTTACAAGATATAGTAAAATTTTATAACTATCAATGATAGACGTTGATAAACAGTGATAGACTTCTATCGGTGTCTATCAACATCTAACACTAATAGTTCAAAATTTTGCTATATCTTGTAAATATTTTCAACGGATTTATCATTTGAAATAATTTCTGATAAATTAAAGTAAGGATATATTTTTCCAACCATGTTTTTCAAAGATCGTGTATTTTTAATATTATAGATTATAGATGAAGATTATAGATGTGGCTATTGATTCATAAATGATAGAAAGGTGAATTAATAAATTAATAAAATGCTCTAAAACTTTAGCGTATGTATCAAAATATTTAGAAATTTTCAATTTTACTTTAATTTGCAATTTGTTTCAAAGAAAGAAAATCCCACTTTTTGGTTAAACTAAATTATAACAAATACTTTTAAATTTAAACTCTAAGTTTCGTAAATGTTTCAAAACTATTTTTACAATAAAAAATTTTAAAATCTGAAACAAAAATTAAAACTTAAAAATGTATTACAATTATCTAAGATGATGTGATAATCAAAATTTCGTACTAGGTCACTGTCACACTATTTTATATCTCAATCTTTGTCAAAGTTTTAAAGAATTTGTATTCCAAATGTATTTTAATTTCTAAATGATATTCTAATTCTTTAAAGTATAAGGATATTTTTTGAAAAAAATGACAAAAGTTTGGGAGTGTTTTCTATAATTTAACATTTTTGTTAAGATGAGAGAAAAATTGATTAGTTGACTAAAATATAGAAAATTGAAAGTTCTATTAACATCATTTACAATATTAGCCAATAACCAACAAACATAAAGTATTAATTATGGGTAAAATTAGACTAATATTGTCTTTTTCAAAAGTACTTATAAAAATATTGTTGTTTGGAAACTATTTATAAAAATATTGTTTTTTTTTTTTTTTTTTTATTTAGGTTGTCGAGTTTTGAAAGCTTGACAAAGGAGGTTGAGTCTTCAAAATTCGACAAACCTAAGTCGAGTTTTGAAGATTCGACCTCCATTTTCTTTATTTTTTTAATTTTTCATTATGTTATTTTAATATTTCATTTTCTTATCTTAATATTTAAACTCCATTTTTATTCTATTATTTAGTATATTCCACTTTACATTTTATTTTATTATTTTATTATTTTTTAAACCAAATTCTTAACTTAACTCTAAAAAGAACAAATTAAAAAAAATATCTCATAAAAATAATAAAGTATAAATTAAAATATCTCATTTATATAAAAATAATTACAAAAATCAATGTGTCCCACAAGGCGGACATCGTCGATTTCAAGCTGGTTGTAGTCGTCGGCTTCAAACTTGAGGTTGCTCTGGTTCTTCTTGATGTTGTTGATGTTGCTCTGGTACCTCTGCAGACGCTTCATAATATAAATATTCATTATGCTCTCTACGATCCTGACCATGTCCATGCACGTATAAAGACAATAGACTCTGAGTCACAATGTCTTGAACCAAATGATGGCATGATCATCATTGGACTAACATAATCAGTTTGGCTCTGCGTCTGGGGCAACTCTTCCACATTGTGGGCAACCTCATCGAACTCATCCTCTTCTTGTCAAACAGGTCCTATACGTCTAGAAGTTGTTGGAGGAACAATAGGTATATCATATATATAATGTATATCCTCCATATAGCTCTGGTTGTCACTGCATATAGCAAGAATCTGGTTCGGATCATTCGCAACATCATGGAGTTTACTGTTGTTCGATCTTTGTGAATTATAAAATAATTAAATAATATTTAAAATAAATTTAAATTAAAAATAATTAGATAATATTCATTCATTTGCCATATGACCCATAGTTGCTCCCGGACAAGTAACGAAGCGCCTTATGATATTATTATACCAATTAATGTAGTCTTGAGTGACATCTATGTCAAACTGTTCAATAGAAACCCCCACTACAATAAACCTTACACGGGGTGTCATCGCACTACCAAATGTGCAACTTTTTTAGACCAATCTCCAGTCTTTAAGTCAATATCATGCAGTAGGGGTTCAGTATTACAAGGCGATGGGACATCTTGCTGAAAACTGAATTGTCTCATCACCCTGTCAGGAAGATGCCACTCATTAATGTGAAAACATATGAGAGAACTTATCGTCTGTCATATGTTTTGACCATTCATACCAAAACGTGCATAATAAGTTTGTAGGGCTCCCAAATAACCTGAAACACAAAATATTATATTGGAAAACATTAAAGACAAATACAATAAAAATGTGTTTAAAATAATCAATTTGGTTAAGTGTTAACGTACCTGATCAGGTTGAAGTAGATCAAACATGTATTTGTACTGGCTAACTACATGTGTGGCTGTCCCAGTCACACAAAATTTGTCTCTCCACTTAAATTTTTAAATTGATAATTTAGATTCTGAATTAACTAGATCAGTCATATAAAAATTAAATTGAATTAAAATAACATACCAAGAACTGTAGGCTCGTCCAGCTAACTAGGCGTCATTTACATATTGTAGTTATGGAACCATTGTTGAAAATCGCTCCCAAGCCCATAATTGCAAAAGTATGAGAGGCCCAGCTATCTCACGAACTTCAGGTCTTATTGCTTTGCACAGTTGTCTATACAACCATGCCAAACATACTCCACTCCATGAATACCGTCCCGCATCATAAATGTTAGCTAACTGTGGCAGGAATATCAAGGGAACAAAATGACTTGATTTGTTGGAAAACAGATTTTCACCCATCATTTGTAGTATATATACTTACGCATATCTCATGACGGTTTCCTAGTCTGCATCATCTACGAGCTCACGAAATTGTGTCCCTAACCTTATCAAACTTAACCTTAATCCTTTAATTTTGTCGGCAAGTAGGGTAATACCAAGGTACAGTTGACAAACTTGTGACCAGTCATCATACATCACTCTGATGACTGGCTCACCGTCAATAGGTAACCCCAACAACACTTCTATGTCTTGTAGAGTGATAGTGTACTCTCAAATAGACATATGAAATGCATGCGTCTTAGGCCTCCATCTCTCGACCAAGGTTGTGATTAGATTCCAAACTAACTGAATAAATCCCAATCTAACAACCCATAAAATCCAGATGTACGGAGTAACAGTAGTATTCGAGGGTGGAGTGGGATAGTGTGCTGGACAACGGCCTCTCGATGCCTGCAAGATATTTCTCCACTAGTACGATCTTAACAGATGATCGATGAATGGATTGGTCGTACAAAACATTGGGATCGATAGGTCCTGGGTTTAAAGCCATGATCGAAAAGGAAAAAAAAATTATTTCTCAATTAAATAATGTACAATTTTATTAGAAGAATAATGTACAACCTCATAAATTATAATAAAAAAATTAAATATACAATAAAAGTACCATCTACACTTAATTAAATATACATGAAAAAAAGGTATTTATTTCTCAATTAAATCATGTACACTTTAATTAGAAGAATAATGTACAACCTCATAAATTATAATAAAAAAATTAAATATATAATAAAAGTACCATCTACACTTAATTAAATATACATGAAAAAAAGTATTTATTTCTCAATTAAATGATCTACAACTTAATTAAAAGAATAATGTACAACTTTATAAATTATAATAAAAAAATTAAATATACAATAAAATATCATTTACACTTAATTAAATATACATGAAAAAAAGTATTTATTTCTCAATCCCTAACTGTTTGGAGCCCGTCTTAGTAACGAATGACACTCCCTTCATTATGGCCTAACTGATTACAAAATCCACATTGTTATCGAGTGATTGGGTCTGTCCAATCCATCTTGTTACGATAACGTGAACTTTTTGGTATGCCAGGTTTTCTCAACAACGATGAATCAGCATGTAAGACAGACATATTAGGGTGTGTGATCCAGTAATCTTCATGCGGTACAGGTTGAAATTGAGGAAAGTAATATTCAGCCTACGTTGACAATTTATAGTAGTCCTCAATAAAATCTTCGTAGTTCATGTTAAAATGTGAGCAAACTGCCATAAAATGCGAGCATAGAATGTCGAATGTTTGCCACTTGTTATATGAACAGTATTGCCCGGACCTGTTTAGTCTCAATATTTGAACATTTCCTCCTTTAGCATTGAGACTATGATATCCGGTCTTCACATGAAACACACTTTCATATCGATCGTATGACTGTATTTTATGTTTACTAGATCTTGCGGCCCATTTATTAATTTTTTCGTATGCGTACCTGAATTTTTACTCCATTTAGTATTATAAATATGCTTGAAACAAATTGTTAATAACATATAATAATAATAATAATAATAATAATAATAATAATAATAATAATAATAATAATAATAATAATAATAATAATAATAATAATAATAATAATAATAATAATACCGGGTGTATTTATCTTGACGCTCCAAAGCAATCCTTATTTCTTCTCTTCTTTTCTCGAAATAATTTACGCACTTGAAGAATGTTATTTAAGCAAGAGCATTTATCGACAATATTCGAGCTCCTTTGAGGATGTCATTTATGATAGATTTGTCGTCATCCACCAGTAATTGATCCATCATGTGCTTTAGTCCACTGCTCTATACCAATGTTGTAAAAAAAACTCAGACAGCTTCGATTTATTCATTTGATGTCTTCAATTGCTTTATTAAACTTTCAAATTTGAAACTGACACTCAACACGATAAACATAATTTGTTAGTATATTAAATTTGCTGGCGATATGTCGTAAGCAGAAACGATGGTGACATTTTGGTCCCGTCCAACCATTTGCTGGATTGTTCACTGCTACGATGATGCCAACATGTTGATATGAAATTAAACACGCCTCTTCGCGTGTTACAATTTCTCTCAAGTGTTTTAGGAACCATCCCCATGAGTCTGCAGACTCTTCATCTGCAACGACGAATGCAAGTGAGGAAGATGCCTGTTCGAATCAACTGATGTAACAATTAGTAATTTTCCTCGATATTTGCCATACAAGTGGGTACCATCTATATGAATTATCGGGTGATATTTATTAAAAGCTTCTATACAGAAGTTAGGATAACATGGCTTCAGTAAACGTTTATTTAATTCTCCACTCTACACGTGTTCTAGGATTGGTCTGCTTAACCATATAAAGCCACATGGGTAACAATTTGTAAGACTCATTCCAATCATCGAACACTTTAGCTAACGCTTTTCTTTTGCCCTCCCACACCTATGGTAAGGAACATGATGTCCAAACTTTGATTTTATGTCAGACTGTAGTTGTGCCACGCTGATAGATGATTTTTCTCTTATGACATCACAAAACTCTAGTGTAATCATTGATGAATCCAATTGCACATGACTTTGATTCAGTTCTGAATAAAAACATGTATGTTGCTCATTATACTTAGTTATCTCAAACAAGCCATGCGATTTTTCTTTATTGCACGAAGTCTCTATTTGCAACCTTCTTCCCACTTCTTACACCAAATTGCCCAAGTCGTCGATATCGATTCCACAACCTCATATGGTGCGTGACATTTAATAGCAAAACATTTAGCCGCGTGTTGTAGCATTTCTCTGTCTTGACAAATCATCCCTTTATATAATTAAGTATTGTCAACATCTACAGGCGCTACAATTGAGTCATGTTCTCGAATGCTATCTAGTACATTTATATCCAAATCATTGAATTAATCTGAAGATAACTCATGTTCACGATCATCAAAATTCAACTCTTCAAATTCATCATCCGTTTCTGTTCTGAAATCTTTATACTGATTGTTAGCCACCATATCTTCATTATCACATGGCGATGCAACTGATTTTGGATCAGGATCAATACATTGAGTTGGATCTTCAAACTGACTAAATGGTGCATTCAAGTTTATATCCAACCCTATCCTATTTACATTTACATATAAATGCACTAAATTCGAGAGTGACATCGCGATTGAAAACATCAAGTTTATAGCTTGTTCATTCAGAATAGAGAATGGCATAAACCTTACTGATTCTGATGGTTCTAGATTATGTGGTATATATATTATTTCTAACTGATTTGTTCCCATATTACACTAAATGACATCCCAACGATTTCATTAAATTGTTCAAATACAATTCCATTGTTCACATTTATACTAAAACCCCCATTTGGTAGTTGGTCATAATCAACTCATCAATACCGTCAATCATATTACCATTTGTAACAACATAAATCCCAAACATTTGTCTGTCATTTTCTAAGAAAAAAAGACAAACAATACATTACTAATTGTTCTACTAATTATCAAACTTAAACAAAAACAAATCACAATAAGAAATATAAAAAATATATTTAAAAAAATCAAAATAAAAATCACAACAAGGTAAATTTTTTTAAATTATTTTTAAACATAACAATAAATTAAACTTTTTAAATCCATTTAAAATTAATTTTTCAAAGTTAATACTAAAAAAATCAAATATCATAAGAAATATATACAAAAATCACAATAATTTTGTATTAAACTAAAATATTAAAGCTTTTAAACTATATACATCAATTTTTTAAACACAACAATAAGGTAAACTTTTTAAAACTATTTTTTCAAATTTAATACTAAAAAAATCAAATATCATAAGAAATATATACAAAAAAATCACAATAATTTTGTATTAAACTAAAAATATTAAAGTTTTTAAATTATAAATATCAACTTTTTAAACATAACAATAAGGTAAACTTTTTAAAATTATTTTTTTTTCAAATTTAATACTAAAAAAAATCAAATATCATAAGAAATATATTAAAAAAATCACAATAATTTTGTATTAAACTAAAAATATTAAAGTTTTTAAATTATAAACATCAACTTTTTAAACATAACAATAAGGTAAATTTTTTAAAATTATTTTTTCAAATTTAATACTAAAAAGATAAAATATCATGAGAAGTATATTAAAAAAATCACAATAATTTTGTATTAAACTAAAAATATTAAGATTTATGAACATCTAAGTTTTTAAACATAACAATAAATTAAACTTTTTAAAACTATATTTTCAAGTTAATACTAAAAAAAAAAAATATATATCATAAGAAATATATTTAAAACAATTACAATAATTTTGTATTAAACTAAAAATATTAAAGCATAAACATCAACTTTCTAAACATAATAATAAACTATACTTAAATACAAACAAAAACAAATAAAATATAAATAAGATTAACATGTTGGTATAACATAATATAAAAAAGATTAACACTAATAATAACTAATAAGATTAACACTGATAGAGAAAGAATTACTAACATCAATATGTAAATATTATTGAATTCAACAACTACTAAAAATTCAACATGATAAATCTACTAAATATAAAAAAACTAGTAATAAATAAACAGTAAACTTACAAATTTAATAGTGGTTTTACTTTTTTTTTTTCCCCAAAGTGACAATGGTCTTTCTTTTCTTTACTATTTGTTACCCGACAACAAAAGCTATGGAAAAAATAAACTATTATGAGAATATGGATCTACAACAAAAACTATGAAAAAAAACAAAATATTATGAAAATATAAGATTTTTAGGAGATTTAGAACAAAAAATGGAGTGATTTTGTTGTTGTTGTTGTTGTTGTAAGTTTTCAAAAGAGAAGAGGTTCGATAGAAAGCAAAACTTTTGGAGAAGAAGATAGACAGTTTTTCGAAGAAGGTAGAGAGCAATGAAAAAGGCAGAAGTAACTTGTAGGTCTTTCAAAGAAGGTAGAGAAGTTGTGACTTGAGAAATGATAAGTGAGAATGGGAGAGCGGCTTAAAAACTTGTAGCTCGAGTTTCGAAAACTCGACCCACGGGAATTAATTTGGTCAACAGCTCGGGCGATGGGATGCATGCCAATGAGACGAATTGCTGCGCATGCACAACAACAACTTTAATTAGGTCGAGGGTTGAACCCTCGACATGTCTTTCAAGTAGGTCGAGGGTTGAACCCTCGACTTCCTCTTCAATTTTTTTTTTGGTCGAGGGTTGACCCTCGACATAATATTTTATACTTTTCCCAACCTCAAAATCTCCAAAACAATTACAAATCTCTAAATACTTTCAAAACAACCATATTTCACTAGATACTTTTCATAACCACAATATTTAAAAAAAATATCCATGAATTATCCATCATAGCTCATATCAAATTCTCAATTTACATATGGTTGAACTAAAAAAATATCATTTACAACATTATTTAAATGGTTGTAGAGATGACTATAACAACGTAAATGTCGTACTTTTTTTTTTATAAATAATATCGGTACATTCATTTTTATACCTTCCCTCCCCTCCCTTATAATAATCAGAATTAAAATATTTTAAAAAACAAATAAAAATAATTTACCCATCAAATTTTGATCGGATAATTTGGTAGGATGGACTCATTTTAACTATTTTTCTTCCTTTTTTTCCCCTCTAAACCGTAACCCCTACTTCACTGACAACCTCCCTCCAGTTGCCAGCCAGTGCACCTGCTCCGCCGTACGCCGTTCCTGATCGACGCTGTCTCAGCCACGTTGCATTATCAGCTGCCGCAGTCTCATCATTCCGACAAAATCGCTGCCACTCCCTCCCTCTCACATTCTCTCACCTCTCCGAGCACTCGGAATTATTTATCTTTTTTGTTTTTCTCAGAAACACAGTGGTTCAACCCCTAACCTGCTCCGTTGGTGAGATAGCACCGCCGCCATTCATTTTTAAGATCCCCAAGGTTTTGATTTTTTTTTTTTTTTTTTTTTTTTAAAAAAAATTTTGTTTCGTTGTTTTTTCTGTGCATCTCCGAGGATTTTGGTTGATTTATTCTTCAACCAACGTTCAAGTAGTCCAAACGAAAACATGAAACTAAGGGAAAAAACAAATACAGATTGAATTAAGAGGGATGGACAAAGCAATTGGTTGGCTATAAAAAAGAATCGAAAAGCTGTATTTGAAAAAGATTGAGTTATCAGTTGACAAAAAACAGCAAACTACAATGGAGAAACAAATTGAACAGAGTTTGAGTTTGATTGAATGACGTTGATTTTGCTTGAGTATATAAGAAACTGTCGAGCCAGATGAAGTTAAAAAAATCTTGCATATGCTATATCTCTGATCTCAAGCATTTAAAAGTTAAATTCTGACTAGTGCATTTGCCTTTTGTTCTTCTCTTACAATGAAAAACGAGAGTATATATTTTAGATGAGTTACAGTATTTAAAGTATTCAAAAAATTGCATTCCTGATTGTTTAGCAGAGGGTGGTGATGGGTGGAGTCATTCTAGGCTTGCCAGGTCCTTGGGCGGATGATAATCTTGAACTTTCTGATCATTATACTACAAAAGTTGGTGGGCTTCCTGTAAGTTGCTGGTTAGATGATATCCTCAAGCATGAATACATTTTTCTTTTTAATGGTAGTTGCAAGGTACATTTGATTATTGCTTTAAACAGGACTTGCCTTTTCAAAATGTCAACCCCACTTTGCTAGACTGTTCTCAGTGTGGAAGTAAATTATGTCTTGTTTTACAGGTGATTTTATTTTATGTTTTTAAAATTTGCAACTTTTCCTCATCATACACTTCCTCTTTCTTCATATTTTACTTTCTTCCATTCTGTTTGAAAATTTTTAATTAGTTATATTTAAGGTAGTTGTGTTTTCTTGAAGCTTTATGCTCCAGTTTCAATAGAAGGAACAAAGATAGATGAACGCCTCCTCCTAGTTTTTGGTTGTCTAACTCCAGAATGTGGGAGCAGTTCCCTTGGGTCAGTATTAATTTTTCCCCTATCTCTTTGGCTGATGGAACGTCAGTTATTATTGCTCTAATGGTGAACTTTGGATTTCCTCGCTTGGAGTGTGCAGTTGGCGAGTTCTTCGTGTTCAAAAATCATGTGACCAGGAGTTCTCCAAAGCTTCTCAAGAAATTTTCCCATTGACAACATCAACTTCAGCTCCAAAAACCAACTGGTGGGAGCAAGTGGATGAGGAAAGCGAAGAAGAAATGGATTTGGAAGAGCTACAAAGGGCATTTTCAGAGGTTGCAACTAAAGTTTCTCATGCCAAGGGAACTCCTAGTAAATCCAACTCTAAGACTGTCACAAAGAGCTCAACTTTGAGCCCAACAAGAGTTGTTGATGTGAAAACACCAGGTGTGGCATCTGGACAATAAGAAAACTCTGTACAAACTTCATTGCTTTAGTTTCTTTTTGTTGGTTTTACAACTAATATTGTTGCAGAGCATAAACTTGACCAAGGCTAGTGTAGTCCAATTGGATTATCTTTTGGTTTGATTTCATGCCTTGGTACTTCTTAGCTGCGTGCTTCCAATTTTTATTTTTATTTTTTTTTAGAATGAACTGCTGTCATTGATAAAAAAATGAAGCAATACAAGGACATACTAAAAACCAAGCCCACAAAATCCTCCTAGAGAAAGAGTTTTCAGCTACGTAAAATGTTACCTAGGGAATAATTATAAAAAGTCTTTGAAATTGAAGTCCAAAGGGAGACATGGAAGCTCACCAAGGACAAAACTTCACTAGGATCCCTATCCACAGTCCACACCTCTAAACACTCAGTTGTTCCTCTCCCCCAAAGATCCCACAATAGGGCACACACTCCCGCACACCACAAAAAAGCCCTTTCTCTAAGAAAGATGTGCACTATCCTATTCTTTTTTTATTATTATTTTTATTTTTATAGGAAACAAGAAATATCAGTAACTAGTGATTTTAAGGTACTAGAAAGGGATAAGAGATCTCTTATAAGGCTAAGGAAGTTACAGAGCCTGAAAATAAAAAAGAAAGAACCTAAAGACATTCAGCATAGATTTCAGGGAAACCCTCAACTCGCTGGAACTTGCAGCAGTGCCTTATACAGACTAGCATGGGAGGTCCATTTGGAAATTCAAGTTTCCCTTCCCCAATTATGAAGACGTTTTATAAAGTCCCAAGTGTTAATATCCTCCTTCCAGATGTCAGCAATGCTTCGTGTTTCAAGTTAGCTGGAGAGGAAAGGAACCAGTTTTGCTAAGAAAAACCAGATACCCAGGAGCTCTCCCACCCTGACTTCAAGAAAGTCCAATTCTTGCCTGTAAAAAAACCAAGGGGACTCTTGGAGATGAATGATTTTTTTTGGACTCAACAAAAAGAATCATTCCACGTACATACACACACACACACACATTTTTTTTCTGAGTACACTATGCTAAAGCTGGTTTCTGCAGTAGAGGTTTGATCCATTTAGAGCGAAACAGCATTTGGTCCTTATTTCCGTTCCTAACCTCCAAAACAAACAGGTTTGAGTGTAGTTCGCCAATTAATAAGACAGGTGGTTCTTGCATTAGCGACATAACCCACTCAAATAAAGTATCTGAAAATCTGCACTGTTGTTCACTTTTTACTTCACTATTTATTTGTTTAAGTTTTGGATTTAGAAACACTTTTAATGCTATAATACATCTATTTGTTTACAGTGGTACCATGCTTTTATATCTATACTGAAGATGAACCATCATCGAAGGATATCTCTATCTGTTCCAATTATGCATCACTCTCTATAAAGGAGAATCAAAGTGATGCGGAGGATTCAATACAAGAAGAAAAGTGGTCAGAAGAAGGTTATGAATATGACAAGGCTCTGACTGCTGATAGAACTTACCTGAAGTTCAAGAAGAAATTGGATGCATATCCAGAACAATGTTTCAGGTATTGTATTGCGCTAATCTACAAAATTTTAACGTGTAGTTATCTGCTTATCATCTTATTATTTATATTTCTGTTTACCGTGGATTGACCTGGTGGGTAGAAGTTGTCATGTTTTTGATATTAGGGCTTCAAATCTCTTTTTATCTAGGATATTAAATAGCTCACAGATCTTCTGAGATCAACTACAAATAGTTTATGCTGGGCTCATTCATCTTAGATTTTTTTAACCAAAGTTTCATTGAGGGAAAAAAAATGAAAGAATATACAGAAATAAAAAAATCTGAGCTCACTAAAGGTAGCCCACTAACAAAAGAAACTCCAATGAAAAACAATATGGCCGAAAGAATAGTAACAAACAAACCTTCATCACCTTTGGCATTCTGCCAGTCGAGCCTTAGAATCCTTCCTTGGACATGTGCCTTAGCGTGTTCTGGTGTGTCAGCCAGATCCACACTTTTTCCATACAACATTCGTGTCTGCGTGTGTGCAAACATCTGCTTTTGCCCTTCCTCAATCCACCTTATGTTTTATTGAAATGTGATGACCAATTATCATTTCTTTTCCGTGGTCATTTGTTTTTCTTGGAACTCTTTTTCTAGAAAACAAATGCTCTTAAGGGAAGTTCTAACTTCAAAAAATTTAGATTATGTTCATTTGCTCAGTTGTTCTTTTTTGGTTAAATTACATATCCTGTCAACTTAGTCCTTGATTTTTTTTTAAGATAAATGTTTATTTTTACTCACTAATTGATGAATCCCAAGTGTGGCACTTTGTATCTTGAAATGGTAAGGTTTATAGTTGAGCAGTTAGGATGGATTAGGAGTGAAGAGGCAAGTGATTGGGTTGGGTCAAGCTTTGATACCTTTCAGGCAAATTCCATTACTTGTTTCTGAATTCTCATATGCACAATCAATCTCTCAAATTTCTCTAACTGCATCATTTCATTCCAAATTGTAGGAAATGGGTGTCATGTTTACATTTCATTAACGAATCTTAAGAGTAGGGAATAAAACTTTTTGATGTTACAAATGTAGTAGAGACAATATAACTATATGGACAACAGTCGCAACACATCTATTTTAACCCAAGTTTTAAGCCAAACTATTTGAAACTCTTTTACAAGTGTTGTGCCTACCTCACATACTAAAAGTGCTGAGAGGACAAGTTTTGGTGTACGGTTTTGCCCATTAATTATTAACATCATTCAGTTGATCAACTATCAATATTTATAAAACTGTTTTCTTTTAACATTTTGTTCTCTATCTTCAGGTACTCGTTTGGCGGGAAGCCGATTTTGGCAAGAGCAGAGGATGGAGAAGCTGGAAAGTGCAAGGCATGTGGTGGATCAAGGCAGTTTGAAATGCAGCTAATGCCTCCACTGCTATATTTTCTTCAGGAAGCAGCTGATGAAAGTCAAAAACAGTTGCTGGAGACCTGGAACTGGATGACGCTTTTGGTACATACTTGTTCTAAAGTGAGTTATCTTTTCCCTTTTGCTAGTCTAAAGTAGGTTGATTTGGCCTTTGTCTGAAAAAAAAGTGTTCTGAAGCATTTAGAAAGTCATTCTAAATAGGCCAGTAAATCTTAGCCCCCTTTTATACGACTTTGGAGATGGTAGAGGAGTAATACTAATATCTTCGTTTAGTGATGCTGATGCATTTATCCTCATTCACACACAACACATTGATGCTTAAAAGTAAGAGTGAACACTAAAACAGACCAAATCAAGATATTGTCAAAACCGAACAAAAAAATTTGGGTTTTACTGAAGCATCAGTTCGGTTCTGTTTAAAATTATAAGGAAACTGAAATTTTCAGTTCAGTTTGGTTTTAGATTTGAAAATTGAATCCAAACCAAATATTTGCGGTTTGGTTCGGACCGAACAGACGATTCGGGTTCTTTTTCTTTTATTTTTTTGAACATTTTTGGTTTGGCTACCAAACAAAACCAAACCAAACCATAACACCTACTTAAAAGGAAAACTTGCTTACTCTTAGGCATATTTTTGATCAACACATCTAATATATGTGATAGTTTGCTCTTACTAATTTTGGTAGCTGAGTAGATAAGACACCAATTAATAATAGGTCATTGGTTTGAACTCTCCCCCTTTCACATGTTTATTTTGTGGAGGTGATGGTTTAGATTATTTATTCACATGTTATTTTTGGTTATTTATTATTTACTAATTTGTTGTTCTAGTTGTGTACTTGTGTATCACGGCCATTACCGTACAGTTATGTGATAGGCCCTTTATAATTAGGAAATATGAAAGGAAAAACAATAGGAAGAATAAGAGGAGGGCACAAATGTAAATGAGGAAATAGAAGGGAATAAAATTAGTTAGAAGAGGAGAATGGTGTGGGGACCACATGGGAAGAGTTTGTTACCAAATTTAGTATAAAGCAAGGGGAGGGGAGTGAGGTAAGGGGAGAAGATTTTGATCAGTAAATAGCTTGAGAGCTTGTGTAAGGAGAAAGTCTCGGCTTCCTAGGCCAATTTCGAGCCAAAATAGTAAATATATAACCGAGTTCTATCAATTTGGTATCAGAGCCGTTCCTTCTTGGGAGGGGTATGGTGAAGAAGATGGAAGCAAGAATGACAGCAGTAGAAGAATACCTGACCTTACTACAAGTAGGGATGGAAAACCAGATGGACCAAAGGTTCGTGGAGATGCAGCAGGTCACCGAAAACATCATGGCTGCCAAGATAGAAGCACTGGGAGAGACGCTCGAGCAGAAGATGTTGCGGGCACTGGAGGTTTGGTCAAAGAAAACGGAAGCCCCCGGAGACGGGGAGTTGAGCTCGTCCGAGTGGACTGTGACGGATAAGGGAAAACAGTCGACGATGGAAGATGGCAGGGAGAGGAGAGAAGTGCCACTATTCGATATGAGATTGAGGAAATTAGAGATCCCCATCTTCAAGGGAGAGGTAGGAGAAGATCCGTTGGGGTGGTTTCATCGGGTCGAGAGGTATTTCATGGTAAACCGACTATCGGAGAAGGACAAAATCGAGGTTGCAATATTGTGTTTAGAAGGGAATGCACTGGAATGGCACCAATGGGAAGAAGAAAGGATGCCGATGGACACATGGGCTAAGTTCAAAGAGCAGCTGCTGTTGTGATTCTTACCGGTTAAGGAGGAAGATCGTCGAGCTTTGTTCCTCACACTGAAGCAAGAAGGCAGCGTTCGAGCGTACCGGTGGCGATTCGCGCAACTCTCTGGGCCGTTGAAGGATCTTTCGGATGAAACATTGGAGAGTAAATTTGTTAGCGGGCTTAAGAAGGATATACAAATTGAAATGTGGATGTTCAAGCTTATGGGGCTTAAGGAAAAAATGAGGATGGCCCAGATCATCGAAGACACGAAGGAGGCCTGAAGAAAGAAATGGGGAGGGGGCGGCCCAAGCCCATCGAAACCAACCGGGACCGGGGCAGCAGCAGGCCTACCCCGAATGATTAAAGTTTGGGAATTATCCCGTAATTCTTTAGCTGGAATCGACTTACCCCGAACGATTAAAGTTAAGGGAGCAATCGGGGACAGAGACGTGATTGTTCTCATAGACAGTGGGGCATCCCATAATTTCATTGATAAGGAGCTGGTAGTGGTCCTTGAACTGCCGCAAACACCCACGACAAGCTACGACATAATGTTGGGGACAGGAAGCTCTGTCCGGACGACTGGCATTTGTAAAGGTGTAGTTCTGAACCTCCCAAATCTTTCTATTATTAATGACTTCTTTCCCTTACCTCTGGGCAGTGCCGATGTGGTTTTGGGGGTCTAAAGGTTGATGACGTTGGGGCGGGTAGAATGTGACTGGAGCATGTTTGAGATGGATTTTCAGATCAGAGACTGGAGACTGCATTTAAAAGGAGACCGAAGCCTGATGAGAGCACAAATATCCCTTAAGTCTATGTTGAAACTCGTCAGAGAAGAGGGACAAGGAATTTTGCTCGAGCTGAATTCACTTCTGACCAAAACAGAGGAGCGCCAAACAGCGGAGGGGAATCATCCTGAGATCTGGGAGGTTTTGCAGAAGTTTCAGTCAGTGGGAGGACTTCCCCCAGCGCGGCGCCACGATCACCATATTGAGCTGAAACCCGAAGCAAACCCTGTGAATGTCCGATCATACCGATACCCCCAATTCCAGAAAGATGAAATCGAGAGGCTGGTGGAGGAGATGCTCATCGTCGGAGTTATTCAGCCCAGCACAAGTCCATTCTCCAGTCCAGTGTTACTAGTGAAAAAGGACGGCAGCTAGCGCTTTTGTGTGGATTATAGGTTTTTAAACCAAGTGACGGTACCAGATAACTTCCCCATTCCGGTGGTAGATGAGCTTCTTGATGAGTTAGCTGGAGCACGAATCTTCTCCAAGATCGATCTGAAGTCAGGTTACCACCAAATCCGGATGGCACCCTCAGATGTCCACAAAACAGCATTTCGAACCCACGAAGGCCACTACGAATTTTTGGTTATCCCATTCGGATTGAGGAACGCCCCATCGACATTCCAATCGGTAATTAACGATCTCTTACGACCTTATTTATGTAAATTTGTGCTGGTTTTCTTTGATGATATCCTAATCTATAGCTCCTCAATCTATGATCATGTCCAACACTTGTCTCTTGTGTTGCAAGCATTGGAAGACAACCAATTGGTGGCCAACCTCAAAAAGTGCACATTTGCAGCCAGCCAAATTGATTACCTGGGACACATGATCTCAGCTGAAGGTGTAGCGGCCGATCCATCAAAGATTGAAGCTATGATGCACTGCCCCACCCTTACCTTTGTAAAACAGCTAAGGGGATTCCTTGGGCTAGCCGGATACTACCACAAATTCGTAGCAAACTACGACACCATTGCATTTCCATTGACCCAATAGCTCAAGAAGGAGAAATTCCGATGGAATGAAGAAGCTCAGACGACCTTCGAAGCTCTGAAGCACAGAATGGCACAACTCCCTGTCTTAAAACTCCCCAACTTCAACCGAGTGTTTGTGGTGGAGACGGACGCATCAGAGATAGGAGTTGGAGCAGTACTGATGCAAGAGGGACAGCCAATAGCATACTTCAGCCGAGCACTTCCACCAACACATCGCCTCAAAGCCGCGTATGAATGGGAATTGATTGCTATAGTCATGGCTGTCCAAAAATGGAGACCTTACCTTTTGGGCCGAAAATTCACCGTGCGCACCGACCAAACGAGCCTCAAGTTCTTGTTGGAACAGCGGATCATCACTGGAGAATATCAGAAATGGGTAGCCAAATTGATCGAGTATGATTTCGACATAGAGTACAAGAAAGGTTTGGAGAATTCAGTCGTTGATGCATTATCCCGACTACCTTCCGCAATGGAACTGACCATGTTAAGTATGATTGACTTGCTTAATCCAGTCGTGTTTAGTAGCCAAGTTGAGCAAGACCCGGAGTTGCAAGGTATTCGAGAGAGCATACGGACAGGACAACCTTACCCACAAGGGTACTCACTCAAGGGGGAACTTTTGTTGTACAAACAACGGATCGTACTACCACCTCAATCCCCAACAATTCCACTACTACTCCAAGAATTCCACAGCAGCCCGATCGGAGGTCACAACGGAGTGGTTAAAATGTACCAACGGCTCAAGAAGGAATTCTTCTGGAGAGGTATGAAGGCACGGGTAAGAGCTTTTGTGGGAGATTGTTCGGTTTGTCAGCAAGCCAAGTACCTGTCTTTAGCGCCGACAGGGTTACTACATTCGTTGCCAATACCAGAACTTATTTGGAATGATATCAGTATGGATTTCATAGATGGGTTGCCAAAATCCGAGGGACATCATTCTATCTTGGTGGTGGTAGACCGTTTGTCCAAGTATGCACACTTCATCGCCCTCCGCCACCCATATACCGCGGCCACAGTAGCAGGGGTGTTCCTTCGAGAGATCGTGCGACTACATGGAGTTCCCCGGAGCATAGTATCAGACAGAGACAAAATCTTCACTAGCCTATTCTGGGAAGAACTATTCAAGCTAATGGGCACTCGGTTGAAAAGGAGCACATCATACCATCCACAAACGGATGGGCAAACCAACGTGGTCAATTGCGGACTAGAAGCTTACCTCCGTTGTTTTGCCATGGGAACACCCTCACATTGGTCTAAATGGTTGGCATGGGCTGAGTATAACTACAACACATCATACCACACAGCAATCAAAAGATCACCCTATGAAGTGGTCTACGGCCGACCGGTACCCCCATTAGTCTGTTATGAGTCCAGAAACGCAGTGGTGGGGGAAGTGGATGTGCTATTGAAAGATAGGGATGAAATGCTCAAGCAACTCAAGAGTACACTAGAAGCAACTCAACAACGAATGAAGGCATTAGCGGATTCTAAACGACGAGAGGTAGAATTTGAGGTCTCGGATTGGGTGTATGTCAAGCTTAAACCATACCGTCAAAGCTCCCTACTAATTCATAAACATCCAAAGCTGGCTCCACGCTTCATCGGTCCTTTCCAAATCACCCCCACCGCCCCCCCCCCCCCCCCCCCCCCAATGTGAGCATACACCTAGTACTTCACGTTTCACAACTAAGGAAAGCCGTAGGTACTTTGATGCCTAGAATCTCTACACCACCAGCATGGCAAGCAGAAGAACAAATCAAGCCTCATCCAGTGGCCGTCTTGGGGATTAGGAAGATTGGCACCACTATATTATCACCTACTGATTTTGAGGTATTTATTCAATGGGAAGGACTGCCAACCGAAGATGCAACATGGGAAAACGGAATACAAATCGCTGAACAATTTCCAGATTTTCACCTCGAGGACAAGGTGGTATTTTGGGGGAGGGTAATGATAGACCCCCTATAATTAGGAAATATGAAAGGAAAAACAATAGGAAGAATAAGAGGGGGCACAAATGTAAATGAGGAAATAGAAGGGAATAAAATTAGTTAGAAGAGGAGAATGGTGTGGGGACCACACGGGAAGAGTTTGTTACCAAATTTAGTATAAAGTAAGGGGAGGGGAGTGAGGTAAGGGGAGAAGATTTTGATCAATAAATAGCTTGAGGCTTGTGTAAGGAGGAAGTCTCGGCTTCCTAGGTCAATTTCGAGCCAAAATAGAAAATATATAATCGAGTTCTATTATTATGTTACCATATGATTTTCTGATATTGTTTCATTATTTAAACTACATTCTCGTTCATGTTTATGTGTTTTCTTAGAGCTGTTCACAATCTTGTGAGAAGTCAGATGATGGGAACTGGATCATTACAGAGGAATCCATATTTGTGCAATTCGAGAAGCCTTTCAATGGCCCTCCAGAAGTAGTTGGCTTCTTCTCCCCCACAACATGAGCTCGATTTCAGGACCGAGACATGGGGTGAAAAGTTCACATCAAATTTTATCTGCCTGTATATCTCAAGGGAAAATTTTGTGGGGTTTGTAATTTAATGTAGTATTAGTTCTTATATTGAACGTTAATTTGGTTGAATGATTGATTTGATCGTGTTCATAGTGAGAATCTTATAATGCCATAATGCATGCTTCACAAATATGATGTTTCAAACTGTTTATCAAGTGAAGAATTATATTATTTGGAGCGGCAAATATGCTTGGTACATTTTTTTTAGAGTTATTTTGAAAGTGTTATAAACAATTGTCATTCAAAATCATTCTAGAAAACGTTTTAATCACTCAATTATTTAAATGTTAAATATTTTATACTTTTAAATACAATTTTTATATCATCAAAATTGGATGTGGATAATCTTTTTTAGAAGAAATTGGTTTTGGATAGTTAAAAGCATGTTTTAGGATGATTTTAATCATATCTAAATATGTTCGGTGCATATATTCTTTTAGAAGTTTTTAAATCACATTTTTAATTGTTATAATTTTTATCACCTTAAAAATGATTCTCAATCAATGTAATTGTTAAACTCAAGAAAAAGTGTTAAAACTCGAGGAAAAAAGAAGAAGAAACAATTATTATTAAGAGAAATTTTGTCAAATAGACTCAATTTTAAAGGTATATTTTAAAAAATTGTCTCAAATAACTTCTATTTTTATTTGTGGGTTTTCATCTCTTTTTCCCCCTAAATTTGAACTTATCAAATTACCCTAAAATTAGTTATTATTATTTTTTTATTAGTAAATTGAAATATTTGAATTTTCGAAATTAGCAGGTTTTAGAAAGGAATGTATTTGTTGTTTTTGTTTTTGTTTTTTTACTTTTATTTTTAATTTCGAATGGAAAATTGGAACTTTACTTCCCTTCATAAATTTCGGTTGATAAAGGTGGAAAATCAAATGCAGTATACCGCATTTATTGAATTTGTTTTCTCCATGTTTCATATTCTTTCAAGAATGATTTTTTCACCCTTTTTCATATTTTTCAAGATCATAATATAATTTGTGCTACCCATTACAATTTTCCTTTTCTAAAAGCTACCCTTAAAATTTTGTCATTTGTATTAGCCTATTTTCTAGAATGTGGTACAAAACTGAAAATACGTTATCACTGGCAATTAATTGTGCTAAGAATTTCGAGTTTTCCCTGTACAACAATTAAACAATCAAACTATTTATGACGACACTTTTTAATGATAAACTATCAAATTGTTACAAGACATGCAAGGATTTGGCCCTCACTGAAGCCTTCCAGAGGGGGAATAACTATACAATACAAACAAATATACATAAATATTGTTGATGCATATAAATTTGCTTGTTACAAAGCAGGAAGCTGAGCCAGCCATGGAAGAAGTTTTTCATGCACTGATTCAGGTCTATCATCATGAGGACAATGTCCTACTCCTTTCAACACAAAAAGACTTACATTTGGAACTTCCTTACTTAACTTCGAGAAGTACTTCCCAACAGGTCCATCAAGTGGAGTGAATGGATCTTCATCTCCCCACAAAATCAGAACAGGCACGGAAATTTTCGGCATTAGTTGAACCGGGCTTGGCCCTGGTGGCCCTGTAACGATTGAAACGAAAGCGTCAAGCGCACCTTCGTCGTTGGCTGGTTCCACAATTATCTATATTTATCAATTCAAATATGGTTATGGTTAGAACATCGTTAATCTGAGGAAGAAGAGAGGTGAGCTGGGAAGAAGGAGCTCATACGTCTATCAGATCTTCATCCACACTTTCCTTGTTTCCATATACGGACAACAAAATGTTCCTCAAGCTATCTCTACATAGAAATATTACACTTTTTATAATTTTAACTAAGAGTGCAACAAAAAACTGAAAAACCCAACCACAATTCAAACAAATCCAATGGTTTGGTTTTTTAGTATAAAATTAGACATATTGATTTGTATTTGGAGAAAACAAAAAAATATTGGTTCGGATTGGTTTTTTATTTGAAAAACCAATCTAAACTGAATCAAACCCATGGTATATCATAAAACAACCTCTAACATTAGGTATCTTTTAGTATTATAATTATGACGGTGCATATATATATTTGTTGTTTAGAAAAAATACCAATTATTTTGACACTTGTATGTTTCTTTTTTAAAATATAGTGCCAAGAAAAAAAAACCAAAAATATCAAATTCCAATCTATAAAAAAAAGAAATAGACCCCATTTTAACTTCAAATTAGGAAAAAAACCAATTCAAAATAAAAGTGGGAAATAAAAATAAGAATTTGGAAGAAAAAAACATAAAACACCAAAAACCGAAAACCAAACCGATAATAAACTGAACCAAATAAAAACCAATCCACTAGTTTTGTTCTTTATTGGACATTGCTTTGGATCCATTCTTGGTAAAACCATTAGTTTGATTTGATTTCTTTCTTGGTTGGCTACAAAACCAACAAAATTGAATCAACTATCGCTCCTAATTTTAACTCCATTTAGATTTACCCACATGAAAACAAAAATACCTCTTCTTCACACGTTCAAACAGCGCTGAAGCAATTACTCGTTGGTTCAGTAAGAAATCGAACAGCCAAAGCAATGGTAATAACAGTTTGATCCTCCAATCGTCGACAATTGCTTTATTGTTCATACCACCAGCACAGTTTAAGAGAACAAGTCCTCGAACTAGATTTCTACTGGAATCTGGTTTTTGGTTAAACATAAGAACACTTTGAAAAATCAAGAGTGCTTTCTAAAGATTTATTCCTAAAAATGTTGGCTTGACGCACCTGAAGCAGCGATCACGCAAGCAAGGCTTCCCACCGAGTTACCCACTAGCACAGTTGGCTTCTTAATGACTTGATCCACGAAATCTAATATCAACTGTCACCATTGAGAAAGAAGTCACATTAACGATTTCCCATTGATCGATAATGAAAGGTCTTTGTAAAATCAAATACAAAATTGAAGCTTCCATCTGAACATACATCTGCCCATGTTTCCATGGTATATGCAAAGCCGGCAGGCTTATTGGAAGCACCAAAGCCAAGAAGGTCGATGGCATAGACAGTTGAATATTGAGACAATGTGCTAATATTCCTGAAGAAATCTCCAAATAAAATATCAGGTCTCGCTGACATGCATGACATGAACAAATCTCTGAATAAAGGCATGTTGACTGTTTGATGTATGATCCAGTCGATCGCTGGAATTTCTGTGAATAAATTGGTTTAATGACAGTCCACAACACCCACGAATGGCTTGTACTAAAATTGCCAGAACTTACTGGATTATGGATTATGGAGAGAGTAAGAAAAAAAACCCTAGGAAAGAAGATAACTCGAGAAATTATTTTTCTAAAAAATGCAAGAATGTACGAAATAAATAAATAAATAAATCACAATGAAATATGGGGCCAAGCATACGTCCCATTCAGGAACAGGATGAGGTAGCAGTACTTTTTACTAGTGTGTAAATTAATGGTTTACCATGTCTAATAACTAAGGTTGACATTTCATAACCATTTGGTTTTTAAAATTTATGGTTGATTTTTCCCAATTTTTTACTCATGATTTTCATATTTTTTATAAACATTTGAATTTTAACCAATTAAAAAAAAGTTTGAAAACTACTTTATTTTTCAAAATTTCACTTTCATTTTGAAAACATTCCTAAAATGTATGACAATAAATCTTAGAAACTGATAGATGGAAGTGGGGTTTATAGGCTTATTGAGCCTAAAATACTCGATATGGTTATTCAAGTCTTACTTCGGTTCAACAATCCAAGTATTAGTAAGTTAGAAAAAGGGAAAATACCAGCAGAAGAATCAACATAGTAACACACAAAGGGTATAGTGGTTGGCTATTCAGGCCTCGACAAGTCATTTACAAGTAGAATTGCAAGCTCAATCGCTCTACTTCCTTCTCTCCTCCCTGCCCTTTTCCCTCCCTCTGCAACAAGCACTCTCTCCTCTGGCATGGCCATTTTTTAATTTGTTGCATGCCTTCCATAAATGAGTTTAGTAGCTAATCGAATACATTAAAGATATTATCGTTAGTTTGGAGTTTGTTGTTACTTTGATATTAACTACCAAAAAACCGTCAGAAGGAAGCTATTTTGTGTAAGCACTTCAGATATACTATTGATTATTCTTTTTTATCTTAACTTTTATCATTAAAAAATGAAAAATGAAAAAAAAAAAAGAAAAAGAAAACCTTTGTTCCTCGTCCAAAAATAAACAAGGAAAAAAAAAGGAAAACAGTTATAAACTTTGGATATTTGGTAGAACCCAAGAAATGACAAATCAAAAGAACGAGCAGACCAAAGGATGGTGCATGAACTGCCTGCTAGATAAAACAAAATGTGAAGAAGATACAAATTTGCAATTTTTATTCAAAAGTAAATTGCAACATTTTGTGGCATCATTAGTAAAATAGTATCTGAGAATGTTAAGTTGGATCGTTGAAAGGCAATGTCATTAGCAATATTGACCAAACATTTTTTTTTTTGATAGAGAACCGAACTTCTATTGAAAAAGAATTGAATATGTAAGGGCATCCAGCAAAAACAAGCCTGCAAAAAAGAAAAGATCCTACTAATGGAAGGGACTCCAGTCAAGTACAATTTTTTTTTTTTTTTTCATAAGAAGCTTGACTCCAACAAGACCTAACCAACAGTTAACAACACCAAATATCTCCACAAAATATTCGAAGAAAGGTAGAGAAAGAAGCACAAAGGTCACAAAGGTCACCGTTAAAAGATAAGCCCCACTACCAAAATGCCCCATGTTAGACTTCTTTAACTGCAGTGAGTTCAGAAATGCACCAAGGAATTCAGACATGCATCAAGTTAAATCAGGTGACACTACTTGAAGAACAAGAAGCAGCGACTTTTTTAATCCTTTTAAAGTTAAGCTTTAGATATGTGAGAAAGCTATAACCTTTAATTTTAAAATGTCAATAAAGTGAAAAGAAGGATATGGACCTTCGCCAATGGGGAATAGAAGCTCCAAATCCATGAACTAAAAGGACGACAGGAGGACTTGAACTTGATTGTGGTTGCTCTCGAGAAGGTTGATAGTGAGAAACAAAATAGTTTATGGAGTATTGGTTCCATTGCCACTTGTTGGATCTCTCCCGTATTTCTTGCACCTCAAGAGCAGGTCCAATGCACACAGATGCTGAGGACGTTGCAGTAATCACAGCTGCTTTTGTAGATGGATTTTTGCTGAGACCAACAAACCGTCCTGCCCAGTTCCTGTGTCTGATAAAACAGTTCCGATTTCCCTGAATTATTTTCTGCAAATTCACATGCAGCTGCAATCAAATGAAGCCTGAATGTGGTCCCGTTACTCTTATCCCCATTTTTACCAATAAATTTCCCTACTGCTCGCTACTTGTTAGTTTATTTGTTCATTTGTTGTTACCATTTAAAGGGCAATGGATGTTAGGTTAGGAGAGTCTTGATATGAGTTATTGATAAAATAAACTTATTTAGAACAGGTAAACATTTTTTACCCAATCCTTCAAAAGGAAAAAAATTGAAACTCTGTTGTCATCAATAAGTAAAATGACCTTTCACCCTCAAAAGTTGAAAAAAAGAAACAGGCTTCTCGCAATCTCAAAGAAAAATCCTAAATCATCTTGATTGAAAAAGAAGAGAAATAGGACTTCTCTGATCTCATTGACAATAAAATTTACATTTTAATCCTCTTCTCCAACTCTTATCGCCATCATGTTGGATTTCCTTGTACTCCATCTCTCTTACATCTCTCCCAATTAATTTATGCTAGAAATCCACGATGAGCTTGCAAGATGAAAAACCATTGCTGAATTGAAACTTAAAAAATTGAAATTATTGAAGAAGCCAGAGTTTGCATTAGAGATTTTGATGTTCAGTCGACTCTGAAGTATAGGATTTTTCATTGAAGGCTTTTTCATTGAGGATTTCTCTATATATATATAGGATTTTTTTGTTGAAGGGATCATGCGTAGCTGAACATAAAGTAATGGCTTTTGTGCAACGTCGAAAAGGTCCTAATGTAGTGGGATCGTTTGGATTGTTACGCTGGCAAAAGCTTCCTGCTCTCAAGCCAAACCGTGCTTCTAGCTCTAACGGGACCCAGAAGAGGCATTTTTGGACGAATCCTGCAGTACGAGCCTCATACAAAGCTGCGCCCCTTTAATATGATGAGAAAAAGAGGGGCAAAGCTGCAGGCGTCAAATGTGATGTTGTACCTGGTCGTTTAAATCAGATCTCCATTTTGGTACAACGAGGAGTTTACTATGGTCAGTGCCGTGAGATTTGTGGAGCTAATCATGCCTTTACAGATTTGGTCAGGAGGAAGAAACTTATAATATCGTAGCTGCTCATGGATATTTTGGCTGATTGATCTTTCAATATGCTGCCTTCCTCTGGTTCACCTCATCTATATGGAAGAAACCTTGTCAAAAGTCTTTTCCATTGTCAAGATCCTTGTAACAGAGGTATCCCCCTATTGCATGGAGCAATATAGTATCTATTTAAATGCGTTCGGATGCCTCCTTCTCATAATTCGAATGTATATAACCTAGCCCTCTTATAACTCCATCCCTAGATAGTCAATTACATTGATCCTCCCTGTAAACCTATCTAGCCCAACAATTGAGCAGCGCTGAGGTTGAGGGTTCAAGTCCCTCCTTTTGCTCAAGGCTTCGTCGTTTAGTGGTAATGAGTAGAGTGCATTAGGGTTGGTAAGGGGGCCGGGGCGGGGCGGGGGAGGGTTCCCCATCCCCATCCCTGCCCCCATCCCCACCATTTCAAGGTGGGGACGGGGACGGGGATTCCCCGTCGGGGAAACGGGTCCCCACGGGGACCCATTCCCTGTTTTCCCTTTTATTTCCCTATGAGGATTTTTTTTTGTAAAATTATTTTTAGTTTGGGCTTGGATACTTTAGTTGGGCTTAGATTGGGCTAAATTAAAAACCAAGCTAAATGTAAAAAGTTAAATACCTAATATATATAGAGAGAGAAAATATTTAAAAATCTAATTATATATATAGAAAAAATATTTAAAAACCTAATCGGGACGGGGGTGGGGTCGAGGACGGGGTGGGGACACCTTCTCCATCCCCGCCCCGTCCCCGGTTCGGGGACCCTAAAGAGGTCCTCGGTTTGACCCCATCCCCTGTCAAACCGGGGATTCCCCGCTCCGATTGGGTGGGTCCCGCGGGGAATTTTGCCAACTCTAGAGTGCATAAGTCAGCAGTAGTGCCTGCATTTTGTTTGGCACCGATTGCCACATCATCACGACTTTGGCCACAAAGCCCTATCAAAAGAGGCGAAAAAGGGGTTTAGAGTCGCCTACATGCGCATCTAGTGATGTGGCTTGGAAACAAAATACCTTGACCATCTTCCGAAGAAAAAAAGAAGCTCGCCCCTATCTCTAAAAAGGCGTAAGCACTTCACTTGATAGGGGATGAGATTCATTCACTTGTATTACTATTAACACTACAAAAAGCTCTGGTCTTAACGCCCTTACTACTGTTGTGCAGCCTTTCCTCGGGTTCGTAGAGAATAGACTCCGAGACAAGAAGCTGACAGAGAAGCAAAGTTCTTGAGGGGTGAGCCCTATGACTAAAGATACACGAGCTCCTCTACACCCATTTCCGTATGGGTGTCCTTTTCCAATTTGACCTGGGATTTGTATGATTTTGACCGAGATGAATTTTCTAAGTTTGGCCAGAAATTCACCAAGTTGGATTCAATCTAGAGTGTTTTGGAAAACTCTCTTGAGCACTCAGGCTCCAAACTTCAACTAGGAACTCTCTAATGTGTGCATAGGTGCCTACTTTTTGCAAATTAAGCTTCATGTGCAAATTGGTCCTCATGATGGCCTACTTTGTGACTCCACCTTTGTTCAAGATTTCACACATGGTTAAATTCTACAATTTAAAGATTGTCTGAGAGATTGGATAGATTGGCATAAAATTTTTTGTGAATATATCAACCCCTACCCTAAATGTTTAAACAAATAACATCTTGCTAGTGCTAGCGATAGTTTGTTGTGTCATTATGTAAACCCAAATTACCTCTTGTAGTTCCTTTGTCCATATGCCTTTGGCTCTCTATGAAGCATCTTCTGAAGATTATTTGGTTTTAGAGTTGGGTGGGTTCATTTGCATCTTAGAAATTCTTTGAGAAGTTGGCTATGTGGTTCACCTTTTAGAGTGCATTTTAGAGACAAGGATCTTCTTGCATTTTACCTTTTCAGGGAGTTATTAGTTAAGAGTTCAAAAGTCGGTGTTGTCAAGTCTCATAATGCATTTATAAGTTGGGTGGGAGCTCATATGCATCTTAGAGAGCTTTTAGGATCTGAATGGGGTACCTCAACTCTGAGGGCCTATTTGTTTTTCTGGAATGTGATAGAGTTTGGAATGGAATGGAATGTAATAAAAAACCCATGTTTGGATTGAGCGTTTTGTATCCGATTTGTAATACCAAACTCATTCCATTCCCACAGTTTTCAACCCAACCCTCTTTCCCACCGTTTTCACATTTCACGATCCCATTTCCATTCTGCTCTCGATATATTACGCATTCCAACACTCTGATTCCCAGTAATCTTGATTATATTTCAGCCTCCCAACAACCCCTTAGAGCATATTCTGGAGTCAAATGGTGGTCGTCTTGTGCATCTTAGAGTGTGTTTTAGGAGTTGGCTTTTACATCTTAAGGTATAGTTACATTAAAGTACATTTAGTTCCTTTGGAGATATCTGATAAAATCGGAATGATAAGGAGAAGACTAGAGTGACCCCTTCATTAAATTTGTGTGTCAAGTAAGGATCCTTATGCATCTTAAAGTGTGTTGAGAAGTGTGAGGCATGTTTCTTTTAAATCTGAAAATGCAATTAGAAGTCGGTTGGGAGCTCTTTTTGTCTTCAGACGTGGTAAGGAGTGTGAGTGTTTTTTTTTTTGCATTATTTGCATGGATAAAAATTTTATAATTATCTCGAATAGATAGATTAAACGTGATGTAACTTCTAATTCTATGATCATAGGAGTTTATCATTCGAAGACAGACTCAAATATATTAGCAAATATTATGACGAAGTGTCTACCAAAGGTTTCTGAGTTTGCTACCAGGTAAAAGTCCTCTTTAACCCTTGGTTGAAGGTGATGATGAAATGTAGCTCTTCTCTTGTACTACTTTTTCTTTTATATTATATCCCGTTGTTTAATGCCATGCCTCACTCAGCTCCCATAAGCTAAACCGTTCTGCGTATCACTCTCTCTAAATAATCTAACCCTAATTCCTTCGACTATTCGATAACAGACAACGCACATCGCAAAAAAATTCAAAGCACAGGCAAAAAAGTTAATTCAAGAAAGAAGTGATGAACAGTGAACTCACCCGAGCACGTCGAACTGATTCCGGCGGGGGAGATAAGGTATCTAGGACTCCGAAACTTGACTGAGAGAGAGGCCTGCGAAGTACGAGGGAGGTGGAGGCGGAGCTTGAAGGGGCGTGAGAAGCATCACTGGAGCCAAGCTGTGAGAGAAAGGAAGAAGCGGAGACGGATCCCAGCGGTGCAGCAAACATTGGAGCGTTGAGAGTTGAGAATCGGCGTAGAATGGAGTGGATGAGGGAGGACTAAGACGAGCGTAGTAGCAGCAACCATTCAGAGCTCCCAAATGCGATCCTGCAGATTCAGTGGGACCGAGTCGGTTTCTGCTTGACTGGAAAACATACACGTATGACCTACGGAAATTAGTTAGGATAATGACAAATTACTTTACGTTGATGTAATATTCGAATGAACTTACCCAATATAAACTCGAGCACTTGGAATAACTGTCTTGCTCTCCATCTCCAACTCTATCTTCTTTTCCTCACTCACAAATCACTTTTCTCTCTCTTTCTCTCTTCTTTTCTTCACTCACAGATCACTTTCCTCTCTTCACAATTAGAGCTGTCATCGTGGTTTTTCGTCGAAGTTGATCGTGCGAAAGAAGAAGAAGGAAAGAGACAAAAAAAAAAAAAAAAAAATAGTTTCACCAAAGTTGTTAGGCGGAGAAGAAGAAGAAAAGAAGAAAACAAAAAATCACTCGTCGGAGAAGAGGAAAAGAAAAGCAAAGAATTCGAAAGAATGACAAATGATCTAATTGAAAAAAAGGATGGAAATGCCCTTTTCATGGATAGCCGAAGTGCATTTATTGCTATTTACTAGACAAGATTTTTCTATATTTTACAAGCATAGTGATGGAGAGAATTTGACAAAATATATATTAAATAGTGCGTTGGAAAGAGAATCATTTCTTATATATTATTAATTAGTTGATTTTTTTTTCATTTGTAATTAATGTGATTTTATTTTCCATTTGTATGTATGAAGCATTTTTTTTTTTTGTCCTTTAGAAGGAATCATGGTTATATTTTAAATATATCTTAGAACATTGTGTTAGATGTTTTCAATATCCCAATTTATAAACCATAAATTGACTCAATGTTAAACATAAATCATAGTTTATATTATAAATTTCATTTATATCACATTATATATTATATATTCCGTTGAAGTAATCACAAATCTCAATAAATCAAAATGTAGCAATAACTTCCTAACAAAAATGTAATTTAAAATTAATTTAACAACTTCAATTTACCACACTATATTATATATCATAAAGTAGGAAGTCTAAATAATAATAATAATAATAATAACAACAGTCATTCACACAAAATTTATATAAAATAATCAAAGATATCACAATATTTTATAAAAAAAAATCCTACAATGGAGAGAAATATACTCCGATATATAAATCACAAATTGATTCAATATTCAACCCAAATCATAGTGTATATAATAAATTTCATTTATATCGTAGTATATATCATACATCCATTTAAGTAGTAAATTCCAATAAATCAAAATTTAATAATAGAAATGTAATTCAATATTAATTTAACATTTCAATATACTACGGTATATAAATCACGGATGGATCAATGTTCAATGTAAAACATATGTATACGCTTATGTATCACAAAATAGGAAGTCAAAATAAAAAATAAAAAAAATTGTCTTTCAAAATAAAAAAATTGTCTTTCACACCAAATTTATGTCTAATAAACAAATATATATCATAGTATATATTAATGTTGGTCTTTTTACCCTTAATCTCAAATTAATTAATTAATTAATGTTCTAATGATAATAAATATGAATTAATTTATTAACAATTTGAGTGTTTTGAAGTGACTTAACGAAAAAAATTCCAAACTGATGATATGTGCAGATTTTTTTTTCTTCCATAAAGTGGGCCAATTGATAGGTGCCATTTGGAGCATAAGAAGAATGACATGATGGGCTTTTGATTTTTGGATTAATTCTAAAAAGAAAATAAATCTAATATTATTTTATATTTGGGTTTAATGACTAGTTTTGTACACATGATAGACATTTGCTTTTTGTTGGGTTTTAAAAGAAATGATTTTAAAAGATATATATTATTACATTATTTTTTGTTTGTATTAACGGCTAGTTGAGTTTAAACCTCAACCATTCAATTTTCTTTTTACAACATTCAATGATCCAAATTGAATTTTGGTTTTTACCTACCTCATCTCTTTTTAAACTCTTTATCTTATCCAAAATTAAAACAACAATTTTTATACTTCTATTGTTACTCTCTCCAAGCTTCAATTTTATTCTTTTCATCTTCTTCTTGAGAGAGATTTATGTATTGTGAGGGTTGATTTGTTATGAGCTTAACATTTGTAAATCTACTATGGTAGAGAGTTTGTCAAATGTGTTACTTATTTTTTCTAAACAATTGTAAAAGTTGCTCTTGATCTTAAAAAAAAAAGTTGTTGTAACGGTTTGATCCTCAATCGTGGAAAGGATTGGGTTTGTTCTTGCTCTCGAAAAAAGAACGTTGTAGCGGCTCGACCCTAAGTCGTGGAAAGGGTCAAGTTCGTAATGACATACTCAAGAAGAGCTTGAGAAGTGGATGTAGACCAATTGTGCCGAACCACTATAAAATTATTGATATCAACGATTAATGTTTTATTATTGTTTATTACATTAAATTAATTGCAATATTTGTTCTTTAAATTAATTCATATTGATTTGTTTTTATTGGTAGTTTTAAATTTTCTATATTCATTACCAATCTTTTTATTATAATTAAATAGGATGCTTTAAAGTATGATTTTTATTTTCTTGTTTAATTCAAAGTGAAAATAATTTCATGAATTTATTATTTAAATTACTTATTACCTAAAATTATATTCATTTGCTTAATTGGGTCCACGTTAGTAAAAGGTTTCATTAGTTTTAATAAACCCTATTCAACTCCCTCTAGAGTGTCATACCAATCCTACAATAAAAAATTACAAAAGCTTAAAAAAAATCAAAGGGTTCTTTTTGGCACTGAATCTGGGCGTCGAGGGTTCCTTTTGTAGCGTGAGGCGGCAACACGAACGGATGTGTGTCAGATCTAAAGATTGGACATGCAGTGTGAACGGAATGGTAGATCTGAAGATCGGATGAGTGGCAAGGTGGACTGAGAGAGGTGGCGGTGAACTGCTGTAGACGATGTGGATTTTAGAAAGAGAGAGCTGTATGAGAGTTTTCTAGAGAGAGAGAGACAGACTCCCTCCCTTGGCAATGGCTCCGGCGATGAAGAACAAAGGAATCCTCAGACGACGAATAGGATAACAGCAAACGATCAGATAACAACGATCGAACAAAGAACAAAACCTGCAAAACAAAAGCTCGTTATAGGCTGAGTTGTGGAGCTTGCTCTCTTTAAGATGTTTCACGGCTCTGCCCAAGTGTGCAAGCAGGTCGGGATATTGCCACGTCGTCCCCAGGATAAAACAACCCAAAAAGAAAATCCGATCGAAAATGCACCATTACCGACCATATACACACTCTTCTGACTGAATGCTTGGAAAATGGAAGCCGGAAAAGACAGTAAGCAGAAGAAAGCGATGGAAGTGTAAGAATTGTGTTTTTGAACTTAGAAGGAACTATAAGAATTGTGTAATTTTATTAAAGAAACACACACGCACACCACATCCAGCTGGACGAACGACGGTGCGCATGTGGGACATCCACCAAACCTACATTGGTCTATTTCCTCACTCTCTCCAAAATATGGGTACCCCTTGGGACTCAAACCCATAGCCCAAGGTTGGAGTACAAAAGGGAGACTTTATTTTCAAAATTCTCTAATGTGGGATTCTCCAACTAATGGTTGGTTCCCTCTTATTTTTGAAAAAGAAAAATTCATCCAACAGTTTTCTAGAGAGAGAGACAGACTCCCTCTCTTGGCCATAGCTTCCAGCGATGAAGAATGGCGGTAGACAAGCTTGGGTTGCGGTGAATGACATCGAATGGTGAACGAGGGATAGAGAGTGAGAGTTATAGTAGATGAAACGATTTTTTGAAATATTTTTAAAATATTATATTTTGTTTAAAAAGCACGACCCCCATTTTTTAGTTTCCTATTTTAAAAAATGTTTAACTAATTCAGGGTTGCGGTTTAAATAGTAATTGAGTCTTTTTTTTTTTTTTTTGTAATTTTGAAGCCAATTAGATATTCTTATAAATAATGAAAAACGTGGACATAATTGAAATATAAGGTCTTTATTAGGGCTTTATGTGTTGTTATCTCTTTTTAAAAAGTGGAATTTAGAACTCGCAATTCATGTTAAACATTCTATTTATCAATAATAATGAGTTGTTGATTTTGCATTCTATTATGAAAATCCAATAAACATATCTATGGCTATAGTCTGAATACTGTAACTTTATGTAGTGACATAAACAGGATCAAGTTAACAGTATATACCCTAAATGGTCTAATAAGTATATGGAGGAATTGGGTATCTCATCTTGGTAACAATATTGGATGCGGCCCACTTTGTAGTTGTTACAAGAAGTTGTAAAGTGCTACAAACAATGTGATTCACATATTGTTCATGTAGAGACATGTGAGTGAGGGCATCCTATGCAATGAGTTTGCATATAGACTGGACCATGAAAATAGTCACTTTTTTTTTATAACGACTATTTCATTTATTAAGTAACCTAGGTTAACTCGATCTTAATCCTGAGCTAGCTATGAACTCCTACTTGTTCGAGATTATCCTTTGATCTGTAAACGGTGAGAGTAGTCCAACAACACTACTCAATAAGCCTCCCATTTTGGGATAAGATCGGATGGGGACATAGCCCTGTAAGATGGAATTCACTCCTACCCGATTTAGGTCTTGAACAATCAGGGCCCCGCCTTCTCATGATGGAGAAAAGATTTGATTCATAAGTGATGAATTAAAATTGTTCATTAGAGGGTCAGTGGGAATTTAAGGAACAAGATGTATTCACAGGAGTAAGACAGTTATCTTGACCCAACTATGATTACGAACAACCTGTGAAGGATCGACTTACTGATTATGGTTATATAAAGTGGACATAATATATCTACAGTGAGGGGAGTTCAACTATGGGCTATAGTGGAGTGATCATTAGTTAACGAACGTGGGTTAGTTCGGTCTAATAAGTTTAGCCGATTAACCTCCGATCATTGGAGCCCATGATCTATAAGTCCGCGAGGTCCCCTTACTAACTCGTAAATGGATAAACTTTAGGGTAGCTTGATAAGTTAATTTGAAACGTTCAAATTAGAATTAAACAGAATAGGATAATTTATATATTTATATATGATTAAAATATATGAAGATGGATTTGTGTAACAATTAATTTAATATTTGATATTAAATTAATTAGAATTATTTATTAATTTTATTAGAAAATTAATTTTATAAAAGTAATAATGTTTTCAGTCTTAAAATAAAAATTGATTTTGAAATCTTATTTGATTTTTGAAAAAATTGAAAAGTTACAAAATATGCACAAAATGAAAAAAATGACTTTTTCCATTACCCATCTGTTACTAGCTCACACAAACACCACTTCCTTTCTTCACATTTACTCCAAGCATGTGCTGCAACTCATGCAGTGATCTTCTTTACATGTTTTCTTGCAATAAATAAAGAAGATTCGAGTGAATGTGAGGCATGCATTCAAAAAAAATTTTACAGAAAATTTTGTGTTGAAGAAAGGGTTCTTCAAACAAAAGTGGTGCAGTGAGCTTCTTTCATTGCTTCAAGTTGTTCTTGAGTCCCGCAACTCATTCTAAAGCTTCAAGAGGATAGTGGGGAAGACCGTGAGGTGGTTCACGGTGAGTTTTGGAGAAGACAACTATTGTTGATCAAGATCTTGAAGAGTTCTACAAAGGTATGACTACAAACTCTCTTATATTAGATGAGCATACTTTAGTTTCTGCCAAAATTAATGAATTTGAATGCTTATTGATCCTTGTTGCTTCCGCTGCATGTTGTTACACTCTTACAATTGGTATCGGAGAATCATATAAGCATTCAATTCGGTTTAATCTTGGTGTGGTGGGTGCTGTTCATGAGATATATGAAACTGATGCACTGATATGATTTTCTGAGTTTTGACATTTTATTTCTCTTTAATTTCTTAATTAAATTTGTAATTGACTCTTGATTCATGAGCTTATATGTGTTATCAAGAGTTTGTAATTTATTTGGAGTCATTAGAGTTAAAATTAAGATGTAATTGAAGAAACAAGTGAAGAAGGCCGAGCTGCGTTTCCAGTTTTTCCAGCTTCTGCTCAAAATCGTCGTTGAGGTTCAAATTCTAAACAATCGTCCAGCTCCAGGCATTTCACGATGTTAAGAAAATCTAGACAATCATATAACTATGGATGCTGGTCGTTGTGATATTGGACGCTAGACGATCGTACCTACGAGAGCTAAACAATGTGTTGAAACGCTATACAATAGCACTTAGCGATCGTGTAGCTTTGCGTGGAAACTAAACGATGCGTTGAAATGCTATGTGATAGCACTAAGCGATCGTGTAGCTTTGCGTGGGAACTCTACGATGCGTTGGAAGTGCTATACGATGGCACTACACGATCGTGTAGCTGCGACGTGAGCTAAATGATGCGTTGAAGTTCTATGCGATGGAACTAAGCGATCGTGTAGCTACGGCACTCAACAATGCAATGAAGTTCTATGCGATGGAACTAAGCAATCGTGTAGCTACGGCGGACACTAAATGATGACAAGAAGTGTTGTGCGATGGTGTTAAGCGATCGTGTAGTTCTACTCGAGAGCTAAACGATTGCACTATGCGATAGACAGAAGACACTAAGCGATCGTGTACCTCTGCCTAACACTAGGCAATGGTGTTAGACGATAGCCTTCAGTGTTACACGATCAGCCTTAGCGAGATTTTGAGCTTGGACTGAGAGCAGCCGGTTCCACCGGTTTTCTCGATGTCTAATCTGGTTCAGCCTTAGAGTTTTTGGCTGGTCTGGTTCTGATTTTGTTGGTCTGGTTCAGACTTATCCAGTCTGGTTTAAGATGTTTGGGTTCGGTTTGGAGTGGTTCAAAGACGGTTTTGAAGCTATTTGTGATAGGCATATGTTTGCTCGTTTATGCCAAAACTAAAACCATATCAGTTAGTATTTAGTTGTTTATGCATGTGATATATGTAATGATTAAATAATTCATGTATGTGCATACAATATGCCATGTAGGTTTAAAACCCCACCGTAGGAAGCATGTTACATGCATTGAAAGTATGTTATAAATATTATAATATATAGTATGCATGTTAGGGTTATATTTAATATAATAGTTATATTAGATATTGAATGCCTTTGTTGAATGTTGTGGATATTTAGTATGTCTAAAATTTTGTAAGTTGTTAAAAAATTAGGTTGGACATTTAAAATCCATAACAAAGAACAGTTGCATGCTCACTTAGGTTAACAACTAGTTTTAATCATTAAAATAGATTGTTACCTTATAAAATTCGGTTACGAACTCATATCGGTTCATAAACCTATCTAAGGTTGGGGGTACTTAAGTTGACGATTTACAGAACACCTCCTACCTGGGGATTATGACCGAAAGATTGAACGTTGTTAACTGATTTTATGAGCTTGCATGAGCGATGTGAGGTAATAAAACGGTTTATCACCTAAACATTGTAGGTTAAATTCAATTATAAGCATTATACTTGGATAAACCACTTAGATTTAGATTGTTTAAATTTAGCCGTTACACAAGTAAATACCCAAATACATAGAACACTTCAGTGGGAGATTAATAATATATTCGATATATAGTTATTAGCTCTCACGTCCTCAAGAGTTCACACCGTGAGATCCATGCTTGGCTTCGTGTCACTTTTACCATGACTGCTCCATTTGGAAGTGTTTGCATGGGTCAATAACAAGGTGAATGTGGGAGGTAGTTCATAGTAAGTAAGTGAGGGAAATGTGTCAATATTATCCTACAGTCTCCTCCATTAGTTTGAACCATGAGATTCCTATGTTGCGCCTACTGTCGTTTTTAGGCAGCACTAGCTAGTCATTAACTGCGACGATCCCCTCGGAGGGTTGTAACATAGGATTCGGAACAACCTAGGCTTCAGTAAAATGAATAGGGTCTTATAGTTTCGTCTTGGGTATTGTATTCTATTTCGGAGGCATATTCATACCGTTCTATAAGATTTGAAAATGGCGGGTCATACTTACAAGAATTACTAATTGTTAGTAAAGATTTTGACTGAAAACGATAACCAAAAAAACTATAGGAATAAGGAGTTATTCTGATATAGTATTTGGTCAAGAATTGTCTTGCTTTCGTGAAAGAATTCTTGACTGCCCATCGATAGCAATTGTTCTAAATCACTAAAGTATCGTTGCAAATAAATAAAGATTTATTGGATACTTTATTATTTTTGCAAAAAATGGATTTGGATGCAATAAATCTTATATAAAGGGTCTACGTTTGGAACGAAACCCACTGATGATAAGAAGTCTGGTCCTTCTTCTTCTAAAGACAAAACCGTACAAATGAAGAAGAAAGGAAAAGGGAAAAAGAAAGTCATTGCTAAGAAAAATGAAAACAAAACTCCGAAAGGAAAATGTTTCCATTGTGGAGAAGGTGGGCATTGGAAACGAAACTACCTAAAGTATTTGGCTGAGAAGAAAGTAGAAAAAGCAAAACAAGGTAAATCTGATTTACTAGTTGTTAAAACATGTCTAGTGGAGAATTCTCACCTTACCTGGATATTGGATTCAGGCGCCACTAATCATGTTTGCACTTTTCTACAGGAAACTAGTTCTTGGAGAATACTTTCTGAATAAGAGATGACTTTCAAGGTGGGAACGGGTGAAGTCATTTTAGCTGAAGCAGTGGGAGACGCCAAGTTGTTTTTTGGAGACTCTTTTATCTTACTTAGGAATGTATTTTATGTACCTAACATGAAAAGAAACTTGATCTCCATTTCCTGTTTGCTCGAAAATATGTACAATATATCTTTTGAATGTAATAAAGTGTTTATTTATTCAAGAGGTGTTCATATTTGTTCTGCAAGACTTGAAAGTAACTTGTACATATTAAAACCAACTGAAGAAAAAGCCATTTTAAATATAGAGATGTTTAAAAAAACTGAGACTCAAAATAAGAAGCGGAAAATTTCTCCTACCGCCTATCTTTGGCACCTCAGACTTGGTCATATTAATCTCAACAGGATTGAGAGATTGGTAAAAAACGGTCATCTAAATCAGTTAGAAGATAGTTCCTTACCTCCATGTGAATCATGTCTTGAGGGAAAAATGACAAGAAGATCTTTTTCTGACAAAGGTCTTCGTACCAAAGAACCTCTCGAACTTCTACATTCAGACCTAAGTGGTTCGATGAATGTAAAAGCTCGAGGAGGCTATTAGTATTTCGTCAGTTTTATTGATGATTACTCTAGATATAGCTACATTTACTTAATCGGTCATAAGTCTGAAACTCTTGAAAAGTTCAAAGAATTTAAGGCTGAGACTTAAAATCTGTTAAGTAAAAGAATCAAAACACTTCAATCTGATCAAGGTGGTGAGTATATGGATTTACAATTCCAGAACTATCTAATAGATCTAATAGATCATGGAGTTCAATCCCAACTAACAGCACTTTGGAACACCACGACAAAATGGTGTTGCAAAAAGGAGAAATCCAACCTTATTGGACATGGTTTGGTCTATGATGAGTTATGCTCAGTTACCTCAATCCTTTTGGGGGTATGTAGTACAGACTGCAATATTTATTCTAAATGTTGTTCCATCAAAAAATGTTTCGGAAACACCGTATGAATTATGGAAAGGACGCAAAACTAGTTTACGTCATTTCCGTATCTGGGATTGTCTAGCACATGTGTTGGTACAAAATCCTAAGAAATTGGAAACACGTTCGAAATTATGCCTATTTGTAGGGTACCCCAAAGAAACGAAAGGAGGATTGTTTTATGATCCCAAAAAGATAAAGTATTTGTATTGACAAATACTACATTCTTGGAGGATCATATAAAAAATCATCTACCTCGCATTAAACTAATATTGCAAGAACTGACTAAAGATGCTACAGAAATATCAACAAGAATTGTTGATCAAGCTGGTCCATCAACAACTATTGTTGTCTCTGAAGCAAATCGAATTCGAGATTTCCATGAGCAGCGGAAATAAGATCATTCCAAATTACAATCATGAATGAACATTACAAATTACAGTCGTACACTAAACATGCAGTTATACAATCAATATAGAAATTATAGCACGAACAACTACAAATGAAGAAGGCGAAATGTAATGACCGAAGGACTCAAGTAGGTCGTTACTAAATACATACATGCATGGAACTTAAACGACATCTTTGTATGGTGAAATAAATGCTAAATAAATAAGGTAAGTTCAAAAGCCCTTCATTAAATTCAAATATTAAAAATAACAATAGGGTACCCATAAATAATAAATGTTAATAAATAAGTCTGAAAACAATTCTTAACAATAAGTTTCAAACATTAAAGCTGAAAGTTAAGCAAAACATGAAAAGAAATCTAAATCTCACGAGTGAAAGCATAAAACTAGTCCCAGTGGCCCGATCACGAATTCTGCTTGTCAATCACCGGTGCATCTCTACCGTTATCTGAAACAACATGAGAAAGAATGAGTATAAAATACTCAGTAAGTAACCCCACTACTGGGGTCGGGCTAGGCATCTATGTCCTTTAGATGCCTACCTCTAGTGGAACATAAAAATTGCTCTAGTCCTCATGGGACACATACATACATGAAAAACTAGTTTCTATCCTACTGTAGTTAAGTATGCCCACTACCTCTGGTGAATCCCGAAGGAAACACAGCCCCTGGTGAATCCCGAAGGAAACAAAACCCCTGGTGAATCTCGAAGGAAACACAACCCCTGGTGAATCCCGAAGGAAACACAATATCTAGTGAATTCCGAAAGAAACACAAGATCTGGTGAATCCCGAAGGAAACACAATCTGGTGAATCCCGAAGGAAACACAATGCCTAGTGGGCATCTAACTAATCAGCAAAGACACTATCACAACCCCAATATCCCAATTATCACAATATGGATTCATAACATATCACAGCCCCAAAGACACTATCACAGCCCTAATATCACAATTATCACAATATGGTTTCATAATATACCTATACACCTCAACATCATGGCTATACAACATGCATATACACCTCAATATCTTTATATCAAATACAACCTCAGTGAATCAGTATCGTCTCTTATTAGCATGCAAGTATCTACGTGCACAAATAAACATTTCAGATTCTCATACAAGGACATATTAGTCATACTATCCTATCTGTTTATCATGCTATCGTTCTGATATGATATTTGTCTATTATGCTAGCATATATCTGGTGTCTAGCCCGTAGTAGTAAGATTACTTACCTCAAATTTGGTCACAAATCAATCCAAGTAATTAACCTTCTTACAACTCTTGGAAGGCTTTGAATCCACCCTATAACATGCATTACAAATATTAATTTAGCACCCTTGGTCCAAAAATAATAAATCCAAAGTTTTAAACTCATCTTTGGGGTCTAAATCCAATCAACCAAATTATTTAAAGATCTTCAATTTAACTTTACCTAAATCGAAAATCCACAGATAATATCAGACAACCAAATGAAACCAACAACTCTAAGTAAGACCTTGACATAAGAACACAACTAAGTTTTAAAATTAAAACCAAGGCCTATTCACACATACTCCAAGTATTGCCAAATAAATCCGGGTGGCAATACAAATCCGGGTAAACTCACCCAAGGTGTGATATAAGGCGTACCAAATTTGCTAAAACAATTCCAACTTCACCTAACAACACCTTAATACCTTCGAGAACATGAATCCAAAGTTGGAAGGGCAGTCAAGAATCAACTGAAAACAACCCTAAACAGCAGAAATCTTATCCAAATTGATAAATCTGATGACGACACAAGCAACGACAGCGACGATAGGAGGAATCCGGTCCGCAGAGCTAACGGCTGGCAGTGAATCCGACACAGATCTGGTCGATTGAAGGAGGAGTGGCGTCTGGCGACGGTAGCTCGGGTGCAGATGCGTCTGGTAAAAGGAACGATTGCTGCAGCGGCGCTGGTCGGCTTCGTATGACGCGCAAAGGAGCGGCACTGGGCAGGAGAAGTTGGCTGGCGAGATTGGCCGAAGGGGGGTCGACGCGACGGCTACGGTTGATCACGGCGAGCGACAGTGGAGACCAGTTATTGGGCTCAGGCAGCGACGGTCTGGATGATGGGCTGAGGAGGACGGGCGACTGGCGAGTTCGGCGGCGAGCAGGGAAAGAAAAACGAGGGGGGTCTGCGGTCGCGTGAGGGAGAAGAGAAGGGAATTTGGGTTTTTTATTAAAAAAAATAATAATAAAACTAAATTGGAAATAAAATAAACTATTTTTTTTATTATTTTCCTTATTCCACTTTATATTATTAAATTTCTTTCCTTCCCAAAAAGAAATTAATTCATGCTATTAATTTTCAAATTGAATAATTTCAACATCAACAATTAAATTCCCGCAATTACACTTGAAATCCAAAATTTAAAAAATACCCTCAAATAATAAAAATTATTGAAATTACATTATTACTAAAAAAAATGCAGGGTGTTACACGAAATCTACAAACATTTGTAGACTCATCTCCACGCTCCTTGCTCACGAACGCTTGAACACAGCAACCTCGAACGCTCGGACAACACGACCATAACACTTCACGAACACTTCACGCTCGTCCTCAGCGATCACCTCGGTCATGAACTCCCCAGTAACACACAAATGTCCTCCACAGAACCTCGACGGTGTCGAGTTGAGTATGACACCACCAAGAAGGTTACCTTGGTATTCTTGGTGTGAGAATCCAGAGGGTGGGCTCTGTTCGGACTTGGTTTGAGGTAGAAGAAGGAGGAAAGAACAACTGTGTATATGATTGGACAAGTAGGAGAAGACAGAAACCTATCGCATGGGTTGATGCCCAATCATTTAGCTAAAACAAAGTGATTGTCTAGCAAAAGCTAAGCGATTGTTTAGCTCATCGTTTAGCTCGGTGTCTGTCGCCTACTAAACACTACATGATTGTTTACTAAAACACATTGTCGCTTAGTAAATTCGTATTTACTTGACAAGCGCCGTGAGTTTTCTTTTTGCGAGAGAAAAAACTTAAAATCAAATTTTCAACCTTTTGTAAAAACCTTACTAAAATTAGGAAAATAATTTTCTTTTTAACTCACGGTTATCATGAAAATTCAATAACCACCCTCTCAATTGGTTATTAAAGAAAAAGAATTAATTATCTAATAATTAATATTATTATAAATATAAATGATAACCAACTTATCATACTATATTTATAACCTATAGTTTTACTATTTCATCTCATGTAATAGATAAATCATAGTTCTTTTTCTATTCCATGGTACTTAATGTAAATCTCATTTACATCAATCCTCCACTAGATATATCTTATATATCATACCGATTATATCATATATATAATCAAAATACCTCTTGTCAATTTGAACATTTCAAATTAACACCAAGAACTGATCCTCAACTGAATTCATTGAGCTACTAAGGGGACATTATGGACCTGTAGCTTGAAGCTTCAACGGTACGTGAATAACTGACTAAACTCTTTAGTCACGGGATCTACTATCCGTTAACTGTTAGGCACTACACTAAAGACCGACAGCTGAACTCTTCTTATCACAAATATATTATGTGTCCATCTTAATCAATCAGAAGTGTGACAACCCTTCACAGATCACTCATAAGTACAACTCGCCCAATAACCGTCATGCCCCTATAGTTACATCTGTCTCCTTAAGTACCACTGATCCCTCTAATGAACATAAGTCATAGTCCTACTATAACTGAGTCTTCTCTTCCAAAGAGAAGTTGTGACCACTATGTTTAAGCCCCGGAATCAGCCTTTAAGAGAGAAATCTCTCTACTTATCCCTGCTTTGGGAAAAGAATGAATTCCATCTTGTGGATTGAGTTCCCAGCTCCTAGATCAGACAAGTCCCCAAAAAGATAGGCATGTTGAGTTGGCAATCTGATTACTCTCACCCATACTAATCAAAGGACCACCCTCAAAGGCAGGAGTTCTCAAAACACTCAGGATCAAGGTCGTTGTCACCTATGGTCGTTTAGGTTAGATGCAAGTCTTTAGTATCAATGGAATTATATACAAAGTCTTGTCATCTCGTGGTCCAGGTCTTATACAAATTCTTTGTATAGGATACCCCCGCTCGCACGTCTCTATATGAATGGTCAGGATCTACCATCTGTAGTAGTTTACAACACTTGCAAACCTCTACAAAGCGGACCGTGTTTGTAGTGTCACCAAGATTAGGTATCCCACCTTAATCCTTATACTATAGACCTATTTAGGTTATCACTTAAGGAATGATCCACTTGTATATCACATATACATGCTTAAGTTCACATAAGATAACCAAAAAGCTTTGTTTATTAGATATGAGTAAATGCCAGGATTAAATAACAATTATTTTATTCATTAAACAATGTGTATCTTTACAAAACAACGAGACTTCGGGAGAATTGGGACACCAATCCCAACAATCCCGTCACGTCCATCCCAAGAGTTGAGGATGTCTCCACGTAGTGGGAGGGTCATTCAACAACCTGAACGCTATATGGATTTAACAGAAACTCAAAACATCATACAGGATGATGGTTTAGATGATCCATTAATACCTTTAAGAAGGCAATAGAGGATGTTGACAGGGAACAGTGGATAAAAGCCATGGACGATGAAATGGATTCTATGTACTTCACTCTATCTGGGAACTTGTAGATCAACCATATGGGGTTACACTTATAGGTTGCAAATGGATCTACAAGAGAAAACGAGACTAAATTGGCAAGGCGCAAACCTATAAAGCCAGACTCGTGGCAAAAGGTTTTACTCAAAGAGGAGTTGATTATGAAGAAACTTTTTCTCCTATTGCCATGATAAAGTCAATAAGAATACTTCTTTCTATTGCCACATATTATGACTATGAGATATGCCAAATGGATATCAAGACAGCTTTTTGAATGACTATCTTGATGAAAGTATTTTTATGTCTCAACCAGAAGGGTTCATCGAAAAAGGACAGGAACAGAAAGTATGTAAGCTTAATCGATCCATTTATGGATTGAAACAAGCATCCGATCCTGGAATATAAGGTTTGACATTGTGATCAAATCTTATGACTTTGGACAAAATGTTGACGAACCTTGTGTGTACAAGAAGATAGTCAACAAAACTGTAACATTCTTAGTTCTTTATGTTGATGATATCTTGCTCATTGGGAATGAGACAAGTTTCCTTGCTGACTTAAAGATATGGTAAGCAACACAGTTCCAAATGAAAGATTTGGGTGATGCTCAGTATGTTCTAGGAATACAGATCTTCTGAAATCGAAAGAATAGAACATTAGCACTATCTCAGGCATTTTATATTGACAAGATGTTGTCAAGATATAATATGCCAAATTCCAAAAAAGGTATGTTACCTTTTAAACATGGAATTCATTTGTCGAAGAAACAGTGTCCTAAGACACCTCAAGATGTTGAGGAAATGACAAGAATTCCATACGCATCTACAGTTGGGAGTTTGATGTACACAATGTTATGTACACGCCCTGACATATGCTTTGCAGTTGGAATCGTCAGCAGGTTCCAATCCAATCCAAGATACAGTCATTGGACTGCTGTAAAAAACACCCTCAACTATCTAAGGAGAACGAGGGACTATATGTTTGTGTATGGACCTAAGGATTTGATCCTTACAGGATACACTGATTGTGATTTCCAAACTGACGTAGATTTTAGGAAATCTACTTCAAGATCAGTTTTCACTCTCAACGAAGGAGCTATAGTTTGGAGAAGCATTAAGCAAAGTTGTATCGTTGACCCCACAATGGAAGTGGAATACATGGCTGCATGTGAAGCTGCTAAAGAAGCAGCGTGGCTATGCAAATTCTTAGCTGGTTTGGAAGTAGTTCAAGATATGCACCTGCCTATCACACTGTATTGTGACAATAGTGGTGCTATTGCTAACTCAAAAGAACCAAGGAGTCACAAACGTAGAAAATACATTGAAAGAAAGTACCATCTCATCCGATAGATAGTGCACAGAAGAGATGTGATCATCACAAAGATTGCCTCTGAAGACAACCTTGCTGATCCATTTACAAAGGCCCTCTCGGCTAAAGTGTTTGAGGGCCACCTAGTTGGACTAGGACTCCAAGTAATGTAATCCAGGGCAAGTGGGAGAATGAATATCTATGGTATAGAGATGCCCTAGTTTATTGTATTTTCCCTTTATGTTTCTCAATATTATATTGTATATATTTGTTCTCACTGGAGTTTTAGTCCAAGTGGGAGATTGTTGGGAATGTTCTAGAACTCGCAGTTCGTGTTAAACATTCTATTTATCAATAATAATTAGTTGTTGATTTTACATTCTATATGAAAATCCAATAAACATATCTATGGCTATAGTTTGAATACTGTAACTTTATGTAGTGACATAAACATGATCAAATTAACAGTATATACCTAAATGGTCTAATAAGTATATGGATGAAATTGGGTATCCCATCCTGGTAACACTATTGGATGCGGCCCACTTTGTAGTTGTTACAAGAAGTTGTAAAGTACTACAAACGATGTGATCCACAGATTGTTCATGTAGAGACATGTGAGTGGGGGCATCCTATGCAATGAGTTTGCATATAGACTGGACCATGAAAATAGTTACTTTTCTTTATAACGATCGTTTACTGTTAAAACTGACCATTTCAATTATTAAGTAATCTAGGTTAACTCAATCTTAATCCTGAGCTAGTTATGAACTTCTGTTTGTTCGGGATTATCCTTGATCTGCAAACAGTGAGAGTAGTCCAACAACACTACTCAATAAGCCTCCCATTTTGAGGATAAAATCGGATGAATACCTGGGGACATAGCCCTGCAATATGGAACTCACTCCTACCCGATTTAGGGTTAGGAGATAGATTGTTCTCTTAAGTACTGATTTCAGGTCTTGAACAATCAGGGCCTCGTTTTCTCATGATAGAGAAAGGATTTGATTCATAGGTGTTATGAATCAAAATTGTTCATTAGAGGGTCAGTGGGAACTTAAGAAACAAGATGTATTCACAGGGGTAAAACGGTTATCTTGACCCAGCTGTGATTACGAACAACCTGTGAAGGATCGATTTACTGATTATGATTATATAACGTGGACATAATATATCTACAGCGAGGGGAGTTCAACTATGGGCTATAGTGGAGTGACCCATTAATTAACGAATGGAGGTTAGTTTGGTCTAATGAGTTTAGCCGATTAATCTTAGATCGTTGGAGCCCATGATCTATAAGTCCGCGAGGTCCCCCTACTAGGTTGTAAATGGATAAGTTTTAGAGTAGCTTGATAAGTTAATTTGAAACGTTCAAATTAGAATTAAACAGAATAGGAGAATTTATATATTTAAATATGTTAAATATATGAAGATGAATTTATGTAACAATTAATTTAATATTTGATATTAAATTAATTAAGATTATTTAAATAATTATTTATTAATTTTATTAGAAAATTAATTTATAAATTAATTTTATAAAATTAATAATGTTTTCAGTTTTAAAATCAAAATTGATTTTGAAATCTTATTTGATTTTTTGAAAAAATTGAAAAGTTACAAAACATGCACAAAATGGAAAAATTATTTTTTCCATTACCCATCTTCTACTAGCTCATACAAACATCACTTCCCTTCTTCACATTTACTCCAAGCATGAGCTGAAACTCATGCAGTGATCTTTTTTGCATGTTTATCTGCAATAAATAAAGAAGATTGGAGCGAATGTGAGACATGCATTCAAAAGAAATTTTTACAGAAAATTTCGTGTTGAAGAAAGGGTTCTTCAAACAAAAGTGGTGCAGTGAGCTTCTCCCTATTTTCCATTGCTTCAAGCTGTTCTTGAGTCCCACAACTCGTTCTAAAGCTCTAAGAAGATAGTGGGGAAGATCTTGAGGTGGTTCACAGTGAGTTTTGGAGAAGACAACTACTGTTGATCAAAATCTTGAAGAGTTCTACAAGGGTATGACTACAAACCCTCTTATATAAGATGAGCATGCTTTAGTATTTGCCAAAATTAATGAACTTGAATGCTTATTGATCCTTGTTGCTTTTGTTGCATGTTGATACAATCTCACACTTCTGCAGGCCAATTCAAGTCCAGCCCAAGTTGGATCTAAAGGTACAAGCCAAGGTTAACATTTTAGCAACTCGGTCTAATCTAATACTTCCATAAATTAGATTAGATATAGATCTATTTTTTTTTTCAAAATTTGGTTGGTCCATGGACCAGCCTATTTGAGTCGTATATGGATCGAGCTATCAGACTGTTGAACTGGCTCAAAGGTCCAATCCAATATAAAATTTCACGAAGTATAATTAGCATGATCTTCCCCACTAATGGTCGAAGATTTCATCCCTATCTCCACAATTGTTGTACTGACAAATAGACTAAATTATATAAAATATCCCAAGTCAAAATATACTTTTTTATGGTAAGGGTACTAATGCAACTTTTAAAAGTTTGGAGGTATTTTTACAATGACATAATTGTTTCTATTGATATATTAACGGTAAGAGTATTTTGATCTCGTCTTTACGTTTAAAAGGTATTTTTTAGCCTTTTAAAAGTTTAAGGTTATTTTTTAAACAAAACACTAATGATTTCCATTTAAACTTATGGTAGGGGTATTTTTGAACTCTTTCTGAAAGTTTCTAGGTATATATATATTTATATATATATTACTTTTGAAAGTGTAGGATCAGTATGACAACCCTAGAGGGGGTGAATAGGATTGAATCAAGCTAATTAACATTTTTTTGTTAAGTAGACCCAATTAAATAAATTAATAGATTTTTTTGCTAACAAGTAATTTAAACAATAAAAAAAATCACTGATTGTTGAAAACAAATATACCAAATAATAGCAAAGTCAAATTAGCAAATCAATATAAACGTGGTAACAATACAAGCAAAGTTATACTAAATTTGAGCAAATCATTGAATGGGATTAAGAAAGTAAATCAATTCAATAAATACTCCCCTATGAAAAGGAATTCAACAACTTTTTCGATTTTCGTTCAACAATATAAACCATAGAATATGTATAACTTCATGCTTAGAAGGCATTTAATGGAAACTTTAATCAATTTCATTCAAAAGATAATTAACAGATTCCTAGCTCAATATCCTTTTGCTCAAAACTTTCTAAGAAAATATAAGGATAGAGCAAATATTTAATTAACCAAAAGCTAAATAACAAGCACTAAAGACAAATGTCACATAGATAAATATACAATCATCTCTCATGCCATTAAATTTAACAACCAAAATCAATTTCATACTTTTTCAAAATCATATAAGAAATATATTTTCCATAAAGATATAGAAGAATAAATATCTCAATAATTCAAAAAATACTAAAAGTTACCAAATGTGCAATATTTCTTTGTTGGATTCAAACAAACTTTTTAATTGCTCCAACTTGAAGTTCAAGCAACAAATTGCTTCTTGAAATCACACCCAAAGCTCAACCAAAAGATTTTGGTACCCATTTCTTGGGCCTTTCATTGTTAATAACCAAGGATTTTGGAACCCATTTCAAATTATTACCAACATTACTAGTATTCATATTCAGCAAATAACAAGTATAAAATTTATGACCAATTTTGTCACAAGAATAACATACAATATTAGGTAAGAATTTCTTTTTAACTAATTGATTTTTCTTCTTCTCAAAGAAATTTTTCTTTGGAGCATTATTCAATTGAAAACAATTTGGTCTAATATGCCTTTAACTCGACAGAATAACAAGTAGGTACAAATTTTAGTTTTACATGGATATCTCTAACCTTTTTATAATTAGACACAAGTTTAACATCATTCATGCAAAGAGTTTGAGCAAGTGAATGTTTAGGCCTAAACTTTGTTTTTTCAAGCTGATTCAAAAAGTTCACATTATGAGCACAATTAGGTCTAGCATGAACTTGTTTATGCACAAACTTTGAATTTTCATGAATATGTTTGACTTTTTCATACTTTGGCAAAAAATTAGATACATTAGTCAGAGTATATTGAGGCATATAAGAGATGCCTTTAACAAAAGTAGTGCTTTTAGGAGTAGATGAATAATTTTTATTCATGTAGCCTAATCCTTTTTTATCATTAGAAGATTTACTCATGTTAATAATTTTATTTAATTTTTGTGCACCACTAGGCAATTTATTTATGGATTCTTGTGCAATTTCAAACTCTTTATTAATAAACAATTCATTCTCTTTATGCATATGCAAAAGATCATTTTTCTCATGAATATCACATTCAAGAAATTTAATTTTGTCAACAAGAGACAACTATCTTTTTCTAAACATTTATTGCTATTTTTCGAATCAAGAATTTTACTTTTCAAGCTAGTAATTTTATCTTTCAACTCTAAAGAACAAGATCTAATTTTCTCATTTTCATTTCTCAAGTGATTCACAAGATAAAGATTTAAGTTCATCATTATCTTTTTCAAGAAAAGTAATTCTATCATTCAATGCAATTTTCTCATTACAACACTCAGCATGCAACAAAGAGTTATTAGCTCTATTCTTTAAACAAGAATTTTCATTTATCAAAGATTTATTTTCAAGAGATAATGCTCTATACATCTTTAATAATTTCACATATCTAGAACTAACCTTTTCTAGATCACATTGCATACTTTCAGCATTAAATAATTTATCATAAGAAGGGGTTTTATGATTTACCTCATTTTAATTTCATCTTTGGAGTCGTCCTCCGAATGAGCAATTAAGCACAATGAGGATCTTTCACATTTATCTTTCTTTACTTCATGGACTTTTCTTAATTTTGAGAATCATAATTCCCCTTCACATCAAAATAAATTATTAGTGCTACAAGGATAATTTTCTATGCTATACATATTATCAAGAAAATTCCAAATCTCATATGCATAATCAAAATATAAAATTGTATCACATATTTTTCTATCCAATGCACAATATATGATATTTATGGCTTCAACATTAAAAGTGAGCAACTCATTATTCAAACGCATTTTAGATAAATCAGGCTCACAAACATACAAAATGTTAAAATTCATAGTAAGCATAAAAGTTTTCATTCTATTTTTCCAAGCATCATAGTTTATGTTACTATCAAATAATGGAGATCTATCAACATAATCATCTAAAGTTGTCATAATTCTAGCAATTAAGCTTTCAAATAATTTCTCAAAATGTAAATAAGATACTTTATATATCAAAATAATATTTTAAAAATAATTTATGTAGAAGAGCTCCTTACTTTGATACCAATTGTTGGAGTGAAAAACTCAAACAATAAATATCAATCCAAAATGATATATGAGGTATTTTTTAACAATAAATTCATGCAAATAAATTCAACGAAAAATAATTAAGTAGGCCCAATTAAACAAATTAACAAATTTTTTGTTAACAAATAATTTAAACAATAAATTCATGCAAATAAATATAATAAAACATAATCAAGAAGATAATAATAGTACTTTAAAGACTCAATTTGATTCTAATAACAAGATTGGTAATGGATATAGAAACTCAAGAACAACCAATCAAAATAATCCAATATGAGCAATTAATTTTAAGAACAAAAATTGCAATTAATTTCAAGCAATAAAATATAATAACAAATTCATTACAAAATTAAATAGGAGAGAGATAGAGAAATTGACACCTAAAATTTTATAGTAGTTCGGCACAACTGACCTACATCCACTTCCCAAGCTCCTCTACAACGTTCCTTTTTCGGGTGTAAAAACAAACTTGATCCGTTCCATGGTTGAGGATCAAACCGTTACAATACTCTTGTTATTGGTTCAAGAGTAACCCTTTACAATATATTTAGAAATGAAGAACAAGATAAGAAAGACTCTCTAAAAGAGTGGTTTACAAATTGCAGCACTCAATAAATTAATCTTCACAACATAAAATATATCTCTCAAGAAGAAAATTGAAACTTGGAGAGAGAGCAACAATGGTGGCTAAATGAGTTATGGATGATTGAAAATAATAAAAATTGTTATGATTTAGAGAAGAAGATGAGTTTAAATAAAGAGGAAAAATGGTTGAGAACCACCTTTAATTTAAACCATTGAATCTTGAAAAAGAAAAATCAATGATGAGATTTTAAACTAAACTAATCTTTAGACACAATTTTTTTAATTCATTTTTTTAAAAAAACCCAACAAAAAGCAAAAACCCATCATGTGTCCAAAACTAGTAGTAAACATAAAATAATATTAAATTCATTTTTCTTTTAAATTCATGTTCACTTTAAAGTCAATCCAAAAATCAAAGCCCCACCATATGTCATTATTCCTATGTTCCAAGTGGCACCTTTCAATTGGTCCACTTTGATGAAAAAAAAAAAATGTCACGTCATCAATTTGAGATTTTTTCGTTAAGCTTGTTTCGCCTATATATTTTTTTGTTTGAGCTCATTTTTTGGCGATTCAAATTGCATTGAAATCGTTGTTCCGAGCTCTACGCAATAGACATTTTAAAACATTCAAATTGTCAATCAATAAAAGCAAATTTGTTATCATCAAAATATTAATTAATTAAAATTAATTAATTTGATATTAAGAACCAAAAAGCTAACAGAAAGTTCATGAGTATTTTTCACACAAAATACAAAGTTTAAGGACATTTTTTTTTTTATAATTTAGCGTTAAACAAATGTGTAAACATGTACTTTGAGTTCCCACTTCAATCTTAAATATGAATTTTCAATAGATCTTAATTTTAATTGTTATACTTTTATTAAACGTCTTTAGTTCTTAAGCTTTCATGAAACTAACAAGTTAGTCTCTAAGCTTAGCGTGTGTATTTTAAAAAATATAACAATTTAGTCCTTGAACTTTAATAAGTAATAGTTTAGTTGTAGGAGTAGATTAGTATGCAGCGGAAGCAACAAGGATCATTAAGCTAAATAAAACATGCTCATATAATAAGAGGGTTTCAAGACATACCTTTGTAAAACCTCTTGAAACTCGAATTCAGCTGCAAATCTTCTCCAAATCCTCTTGTGAACCACCTTAAGGTCTTCCCTACTATTCTCTTGAAGCCTTAAATTGAGTTATGGAATTTAAAATAAGCTTAAATGAAGGGAATTTGGAGAAGAAGCCACTGCAGAAACTTGAAGAACACATTCTTTATCCTCACAAGTTTTCAACAAAACTTCAGCAAGTTCATATAAGTTGCTGCTCGATTCTCAGCTTAATCTTTCCTATTTATTGCAAGACTTATCATGCAAAGAAGAGATTGCATGAAGAGTACCTCGTGCTTGGAAGATTGAATCAAGAATCAAGTGGGATTATCAGTGCTCTACTTGGTTTTGTTAATGGAGAAATTCAATTTTCCATTTTGTGTTTTCCAATTTTGATTTCAATTTTTTTTTTATAAATTGATTTCCAAAATCAATTTAGTTTTCAAAATTAAAACTTTATTAATTTTACAAAATTAATTTCATAAATTAATTTTCTAATAAAATTAATAATATAATTAATTAAATAATATAATTAATTCTAATTAATTTAATATCAAATATTAAACTAATTTTAATACAAATTCTACCTCATTAATCCCTATTCATTAATTTAATATTTAAATCATATTTAAATATTAATTGATTCTCCAATTCCATCTAATTTTAAAAAACACATAATTATATCACATATAATTACTAATTCCCTTAATTCTAATTTGAAAGTTTCAAATTGACCTACTATAAGACTAATCCATTTACGAGCTAGTAAGGGATCTCGTAGACTTACAGATCATGGGCTTAAATGATCCAGGATTAATTGGCTAAACTTTTTACACTAAATTAATCCCCATTCGTTAACTAATGGGTCACTCCACTAAAGCCCATAGTTACACTTTCCTCACTATAGATATATTATGTCCATTCGATATAACCATGATTAGTAAGTTAACCTTTCACATGTTGTTCGTAATAACGACGGGGTCAAATGTCTGTTTTACCCCCGAGATTACCTCTTGTTCCTTAAGTCCCACTGATCCTCTAATGAAAAATTGGTTTGTGATCCAATCAATAAACCGAGTTCCTCTCGGGCCAATAAGAGGGTGGGGTCCCTTGTTCAAGATCCAGAGTCAGCACTTAAGGGAATAACCTCTCTACTATCCCTGAAAGTGGGCATGAGTGAATTCCATCTTGCACCTTATGTCCCCAGCTATCTACCCATTCTTACCCTTGAAATGGAGTTTTATTGAGCCATCGCTCTTGAACCAACCATCGCCTATGCAAATCTAAGGATAATCTTGAATAAACAGAGGTTCATAGTTAGCTCAGGATTAAGGTCAAGTTACTTAGGTCATCGCTTTGAAATAGTCAGTCTTAAACAGTAAACAACGTTATAAAGTAAGAGTGACTGATTTCGTGGTCCGAACCCATTGCATAGGATGCCCCCACTCCTCATGTCATAACATGTACGAATTAGGATCACATCGTCTGTAGCACTTTACAACTCTTTGTAACAATTGTGGACCGCATTCGATAGTGTTACCAGAATAAGATACTCAACCTTATTCATATACTATAGATCATTTTGACTATTTACTCGAACCTGATCCACTTTTATATCTCCACATAAAGTTCAAGTACTTATGTAATAGTCATGACTTTTAGTTTATTGAATTTATTTCTAAAATCAAATAAACAATTCATATATTCAATAACAACTTATTGAATTATTGAATTTTCAGAATAAGTTTTATCGTTTACAAACCACGAGTTTTAGGACATAAACCTAACATTAGTTCATGTACTTTACCATTTATAACATTTTAGTTTTGAAAAATATTGTTAAGACTAATAAAACTTCTTTCACATGTAGATCAATAAATTGATCGATAATCAATTTTTTTATAAACTAAACTATCATTACATGATGAAAACTTAGTTTTGAAGATATTTTTCCTGATGGAGATTAAATTGTTATGAATTTTAGTATAGGAACTAAATTTGTTACAAATTAAAAAATATAGGGACAAAATCATCAACTAATGTTTCAAGACTAGATTGTTACTCTAGTTAATGTTTAGGACCAAAAGTACAATTGACAAAAAGAATGTTAATAGAGACCAAATATTTTTGAAAAAGAAAAAAAAAATAACTGCGAGGATCAATGCGTGGAGGAATTTGAGAGGAAATAGGATTGGCAAAAATCCTTGTGCGGACCCGATTTGATGGGGGATGGGGTCAAATTGGGGACAAAAAATGGGTCCCCGAACTAAGGAGGGAGAGAGTCTCCCCCGATATGAAATCCCTAGCGAATTATAACTAGAAACCCTTTTGGTTGAGAACCCCTAATCTTAATCACTAAAACCCTCAAATCAATATGATTTCAACCCTAAGGATTGTGTTAGCCACGGATTGCCTTAAGATCAAATATCTTGAAATAAAGAACAAGTTCCCTAACCCAAGATTCGAACACTCCACAAGAGTGGTAGCCCAAGATTTGAATACTCCACAAGAAGGAGGATCAATCCCACTTGATTGTTCTTGACATGCAACTCAAATGAATTGCAAATACAAGAAGCTCTTTGGCTAACCTTAAAAACAAAGCACAGGCTAAAACTCAATTCATCATAATCTCCTTAAAACAACCTAATAGCAAGGCTTAAATAGCCTCCTAATAAAAACCCTCATGCAACATAAAAAGACTAAATTACCCCTACTTAAATGTCATAAAAAGGATAAAATTAAAAAATGTTAAAATTACATCAAAATTATTAAATAAAATATAAATAATAATTTGATGTCCGAGTGGTTCATATCATCCTCTCCTTCTTTTAAAGCATTCGTTCTTGAATCCAAGTCAAGGCCTTGTAAAGTAGTTTTGAAGTCATAAGAAGAAAATGATGTCAATTTCCTAGCACTGCTCTTAGATGGTCCCTTGTAAAGCAACTTTGTAGTCATAAGATGTCAAGGGTTGATGTCGTCTTGGATTTCATCTATTTTGGAATGAATATTGATCCTTTCAACCCTCATTCCAATTGTGACGGTCAAAAGAACTAGGCACAATCTTTGAGCTTTACTTCATAGTCAAAGCTTTAACATCTTGGAAAACCTTAGAGAATAAACTAGGCAAACTTGGTTGAAGCTTACTTCTCAGTAAACAATTTCTTTTGTTTAAAAAGTCTTGAATGTTTTGTTTTGAAAATGAAAAATTAAATTTAACCTCACAAATTTTCGAACTCACATTCTGGGTTTTTCTCTCATTTTTATCTATATACCAATTAGTCTTCAAATGCTCTTTTCTTTTATATATTTTTATTGTTTTTATCTCGGTCTTATGCCTTTTGTCTTTCAACTCACACACAATGAATTTTTCTTCTCTTGGAAGCAATGGTACAAAAGAAGGATAAAAAGTTACTTTGGGCTCTAATGGACTAGTAATGCTAGTACAAAGTATTCTAGTTTCAAATTCACTACCATCTACTTTCTCTACTCCATTGCTACTATCATGCTACTATCACTTACTTCTCTAGAAATAAGTGGTTCAAAAATAGTACTAAGATTACAATCATGTGAGTCCTTGCTACTTAATATCCTTAGGCAAAAAGCATTTATCATGCATAGGTACAACATCAGCAAGTTTTTCTTCACTACTATTTACCTCATCAAAATGCTCATGTAGGATAGGTAAATTAATTTTTTCCACTAACCTATTGGCATTAGAATTGGACTTAAATTTAGTATACCTTGAAGATTTCCTTTGGAGTTATCGTTCTATCTTGATGCCAGCGTACACCATTTCTTCCAAATCCTCACAAGGTTGAATTTCTTCACGATCGGCAAACATCTCAACAATCTCCTCATTAAATCCATGGTAGAATCGATCCATGGTAGCTTCCTCATCCTCAAATATATTAACCTCCTCAAGTAATAACAACATCTCCTCATAGTAATTGTTCACACTTTTGCTCCCTTGCTTCAAAACTTACAATTTGTGAAAAGACTTGGGTACAAAATGCTCTCTCATTAGAACCTCAATTTCTTTCCATGAGAGCATTGCGTGATTTCCAATTCTCCTCCTTTTCGACAATAAATGATTCTACCATGTTAGTGTATAATCTTCAAATGTTGAAATAATAAGTTTTACCTTTCCCTTCTGTAGTGGTGGCGATCAAATATATCAATTTCTTTCTCCCAAAGAAGATACTTGTCTGAGTTTGAATTACGTCCAAAGAACAATGGAAGCCTATCTCGATCAACAGAACTACTCCTCAATCCTCTTCTTTGTGTATACATGACTTACAAAATTCAACTACTTATGATTCATGAAAAATCAGCTGCTTAATTAACGTACCTGCTTGACGTACTAACTTCACCTACCTGCTTCCAATTTCTTCTTCCCTTCCATTCCGATTTCACGTCCCTCAATTTGTTCATCTTTTCTTTCCTTTTTTTCCTCTTAATTCCACTCATACGGTGGCACACTTTTCTAATACATTTTTTCCCCCTTCTTAGATTGATTGATCAGACGTCTTCAAATAGACATCCCCAGTTTGAAGAAAATTTCTCCATTTTTATCCAATTAGATAATACTCACAGATATATCCGATCTACAACGCCTAGGCTCTGATACCAAATGATATGAAATTCCTAGTGAATTGGAATTAGAAACCTTTTGGTTGAGAACCCTGATTCTCAACCACTAAAACCCTCAAATCAATATGATTTCAACCGTAAGGATTGGATTAGACACAGATTGCCTTAAGATCAAATATCTTGAAATAAAGAATAAGTTCCTTAACCTAATATTCGAATACTCAAGATCAATCCACTTGAATGTTCTTGACATGCAACTCAAATGAATTGCAAATCCAAGACGCTCTTGGCTAACCTTAAAAACAAAGCACAGACTAAAACTCAGTTAATTGTAATCTCCTTAAAACAACCTAATAGCAAAACTTAAATATCTTCCCAATAAAAGTCCTAATGCAACATAAAAAGACTAAATTACCCATACTTAAATGTCATAAGAAGGATAAAATTGAAAAATACTAAATTAAATCAAAATTATCAAATAAAGTATAAATAATAATTTGATGTCTGAGTGGTTCATATCACCCCATCACCGACCCCAACATCGCTCCGAATTTTTTTTTTTATTAATTTTAATATATATTTATATATATATGTTTTTTTTTAAAGCTACAGTTTCTTTTATTTTTTATTTTATTTTTTACTTTTTTTTATTTTATTTCATAATTTAATTAACTTTAACTTTTTATTAAATTTAAAATAAAGAAATATAAAATGTTTCTTTACTATTAATTTAAGTAAATAAAACAATAATAATACTGACTTGTTATCTTAAATATTTACAATTTCAATATAAATAAAAAATATAATTAATTTTAAATAAAAAAAATTTTAAAAATAGAAGACGGGGAATTTTTTCCTACGGGGACCTGATCCCTGAATGGGAATTCCCCGATCCCGACTCTTCAGAACGATCAATGGAACAGGGACAAGGACTAAAAATCTCCACGGGGATGGGAATGGAGAGTGCATCCCCAGCCCCACCCCGTCTTATTGCTAACCCTAAGAGGAAGTCTGTAAATCTAATCTCACATATGAGATATCAAAAAGACAATGCCTTTGACATAAGGTGCTCTAATACCACTAGATGCGAACGATATGGAGATAATGTTCCATAAAATTGTAAATATGAATAATATCTATGAATAAAAACAACCACCTTATATATAAGCTCAAGGTTGGCTGGAAATCCAGCAACCGGTTGTTCTATTCTAAATAATCGGATGGAAGCTCATTTCTTTCTTACTAGGCCAATTCGGTGATGTATGATAATGGTTTTGTTGTTTGGCACTTTTACAAAGTTTTTCTTTGTTTTTCTCACTATTTTCTTTTTTTTTTCTTTTTTTTTTTTTGCAACAACGGAACTCATGGAGAATTTTGGTCACATCATCATGATGAGTGACTAGAGTTTGTATTTTTTATTCAAGGATCGATTCGAGTATGATTGTAAGATTGTTAGGCTTTAGGCCTAGAGTAATTGGTGTGTAAATATAAATAATGTGTTGTATGGATAGTAAGATCACCAAAAATCAGAAAATATAGAATCTGATATACCGAAAAGAATCTAAGCCCAACAACTTCACGTTGTTTTCTTAAGACAATTTTACTCAGTCTAGTGTCTGAGTTTCATGAGTAATTGTCTTCCAAGATAGAACAGATTAACTTTCTTATGGAAGTAGCACTCTGTTCACAAGATCTAACAAACTACACTTTGTGAAAATAAACCGAACTTACACAAATTTATAATACGGGAGAAAATTTTTATATGAGAAAAATGCTTATGAAAAAGTTGTTCAAAGCAATTTGAAGAAGAGAAGTTTATAGACTATTCGTGGCCATTCAAATAGTCATGTCTCTTCTTCAAGTTGGTTATTTTCAAAAAGATATATTCATTCATAAAATAATGCAACTCTACACGGAAGGTCAGATACCATTTTTCTAATAATTCTCCCCTATATATTGTAAGTTGACAATTTAAGATAAAAGAAAAAAGAAAAAGTTTGGTATTTTTCAATGAAGAATCTGTATCGAGATAAGTACTAAACACTTTGAACTTTCCCTAATGAACATCAGTCGAGTTTACTTAGCTAATCGGTGGACTTGATGCCTTGAACTGTCGACCGTTCTAGAGTAAACTAAGATAGTTGTGTTGGTTTTTTAGACCTTAATCTCAAATTAATTAATTAATTAATTAATATTTTGATGATAATAAACTTACTTTTATTTATTAACAATTTGAGTGATCTGAAGTGTCCATTGTGTAGAACTTAGAACAACAATTCCAACACAATTTGAATCACTCAAATCAGAGTTCAAATGTAGAAAATATGACTTAAACAAGCTTAATAGAAAAATCTCGAGCGGATGACGTGGCATAAATTTTCTCAGCAAAGTGGATCAACTGAAAAGTGCCACTTGGAGCATGAGAGGAAGGACACATGGTGAACTTTTGAGATTTTGGATTGATTTAAAAAAGAAAATGATTTTAAAAGGAAAATAAATTTAATATTATTTTATGTTTGTTTCTATAGACTAGTTTTGGACACATGGTGGATTTTTTCTTTTTGTTGGGTTTTAAAAAATAAAATGAATTTAAAAAGAACAAAATAATATTATTTTTGTTTGGTCTAACGGCTAGTTGATTCAAAAAGGAAAAATCTCCACCATTGATTTTTTCGTTTCCAAGTTCTAATGACCCAAATTAAATGTGATTTTCATCAATTTTCCTCTCTTTTTTAAACTCTCTATCTTCTCCAAAATTGAACAACAATTTTACATTCTTTTTCAATCCTCCATAACTCAAAGCCACTATTGTTATTCTCTCTCTAAGCTTCAATTTTTGTTCTTTTCATCTTATTCTAGGGAAATATTTATGTATTGTGAGGATTGATTTGTTGTGTACTACAATTTGTAAATCCACTATTTTAGAGAGTTTTTCTCATCTTTTTCTTCATTTCTAAATCTATTGTAAATGGTTACTCTTGAACTCATCACAAGAGCTTCGTAACGTTTGATCTTCAACCGTGGAAAAGATCAAGTTTGTTCTTGCACCCGTAAAAGGAACTTTGTAGGGGTTCGACTCTAAGCTGTGGAAAGAGTTAAATTCGTAGTGACACACTCAAGAGGAGCTTGGAAAGTGGATGTAGGTCGGTTGTGCTGAACCACTATAAAATTTCCGGTGCCAATTTCTCTATCCCTCTCATATTTAATTTTATTAATATATTTCATTGCATAGAATTAATTGCTATAGTTTGTTCTTGAATTTGTTTATGCCAATTTATTGATCTCTTTTAATTGAATTTATTTTCATAAACAAAAGTTTACTAATTTGTTTAATTGGGTCCACATTAGTAAAAAGTTTTCATTAGTTTAAATTTTCTTTATTCACCCCCTTTAAGATTGTCATACTGATCCTACAATTGGTATCAGAGAAATGAACTCTTCCACATACATTATTTTTAAAATATTATTAATATTTTGAAAAATTTAATTGCTAGAGCTATGACAACTTTAAATGGTAATTCTATTGATAGACTCCCATACTTTGATGGCAATAAAAATTATGATGTATGAAAAAATAAAATGACAACATTTATGCTTACTATGGATTTTAACATTTTGTATGTTTGTGAACATGATTTGTCTAGAATAATGAGTTGCTTACTTTTAATGCTAAAGCTATTAAAATCATATATTATGCATTGGATAGAAAAATATGTGATACAATTTTGTATTTTGATTATGCATATTACATTTGGAACTTCCTTAATAATATGTACAGTGTACAAAAATTCTTCTTGTACCACTAATGATTTATTTAATGTGAAGGAAAATTATAATTCTCAAAATCAATCAAAATCCGTGACATGAAAAAGGAAAAATGTTATGGAGCTCTCTTGTGCTTAATGGCTCATTTCGATGGTGAAAATGACAAAGATGAGGTAATTCAAAACCCCCCAACTTATGATGAATTACATGATGCTTTTGAAGATATGCAACACGATTTAGATAAGCTTGGCTCTAAATATTTGAAATTATCAAAGAAGCATAAGATAGTGATTATTGAGAATAAAGCTTTGATTGTTGAAAATGCAAGCTTGAAAAATGGAGCTAATATTGTGTTGCATAATAAAGTTGATATTTGTTGTGATGAGAAAAATGACTTGAATGATAGAATCAAGTTTCTTAAGAAAGAGAATACTGAGCTCAAATCTTTGTCATGTGATTTGAAAACTGAAGTGAATAATTTGAGAGATAAAAATGAGGAAATTGAATTTTTCTCTTTGAAATTAAATAATGAAATTGCTAACTTGAGGAATAGAATTAATGAGTTGAAAACTAGTAATACTTCTCTAGAAAAAGATAATTTTTCTCTTGTTGATATAATTAAATTTCTTGAATATGATGTTGAAGAGAAAAACAATCATTTGCAAATTCTTAAAGAGAGAATTGTTGCTACTAAAGAGCTTGAACTTGCAAAAAGGTCTATCAAGAAATTGACTTGGTACATAAAATTTGAATAAGATTAATGACATTGGTAAATCTTGTAACAACAAAAGGAGATTAGGCTATATAAAGTAAAATTGTTCATCTACTTCTAAGAGTACTACTTTTGTTAAAGCCCCACCCCTAATATGTCTCAAGATGGTTTATTTAATGTGCTTAATGTTGAATCTAAATTAATGCCAAAGCATGAAAAAGATAGAAGCATTCATGGAAAATCAAATTCTATACATAAACAACTTCATACTAGATCAAAATGTGCTCATAATATGAATTTTGTTAGCAAGCATGAAAAGGCTAAATCTAAATTTGAAAAATCAAAATCTGTACCTCATCATTCACATGTCAAAATTAATTGTACGTATAGTGGTAAATATGCGCATAATTGATAACTAGTAGAAATACAAGTTATCAAAGCTCAAATTATTAAAACAATGGGAGAAAGCGATGGTAAAATAGGCAATATTATGATTGAATGCGCCAAACTAAAATAAAATGCGATCGCTAATGCTCATCGCATAAAATCTATTAAACTGTGTTATTCTGTGTAGGTACAATGCGATGATGCGTTTGAAATTGCGATCCAAGGATACAATGCGATGGCGCATTTGAGTTTGCGATCGCAAGAAGTATCCTAAAAATGATTGCGTAAAGACTTTACATAAAGGCGACAACATAATAAAATATGATGGGACGTAAAGCTGATAACGGTTAATTTCGAAATACAGTTGACGATTATTAAAGACCATACAGTTCCAAATACATTGAACTTTCGGTGATTTTCAGACGGCGCAACAAAGTATGGAAATTAATGCTGCCCATCCATGCAATCATTAGTGAGAAGAACTGCTTCGCCTTGAAATCTATAAATACCCAATGTTGCCAAACCAAAAAGCGAGCGCGAGGAGGCGAGGTGAAGCCGAGGGAAGGGAATTCTTGAAAAGAAATTAATTTTCGGAGAGATCGAGAGACTGTCGAAAAACAGTACAAAGGAGAGACGTCCAACCCTTGCGAGAGTAAGATTCTACAAATCGGAAAAGAGTTGAAGTGATAAGAGCAATGTAAAAAGCCACGGGAAGCAAGACATTGCTTACCTGGCTTGATATTTCTCACTCCATCTATTGTTTTGTACTCAACACTTTATTTGCAAATATGAAAACCTCATTTCAATTCATGTTCAGTCTTTCCACACCATGCATGAGTAACTAAATTTGTGAATGGGTTGAGAAATACTTAGCTAGCATGACTTAAAGCTATGCACTTCATGTGATCATCTTGTCTTATGTATGCGTCATTCATCATTTGGAGTACATGAGATAGTAGTCTAAAGACAGAATCTAGGCTTGAGAGAGTCGGATTAGATCGCATAAGCAAGAGTAGAGACTTAGAAATAAGTTCTATCTGCTACATTCCATACACATCGCATGCATCCTAGAAATAGGAAATGTGGTATTATGCATTGAGAAATGTAGTGCTTAATATTTGTGTATAGCATGATCACATGACTTGTACAAAATCTTAAGAAATGTTAGCTAAATCTCTTCTCAACCCATTCATCACATACTTGCTATAACACCACCTTTTCATTGCTCCGCGTTTAATTTCATTGCATTAGAACATCTAAATTAAATCACTATCTACTTCTTTATCACCATCGCAATAGAATCAAAGAGTCCATCGCATATCTATTTAGTAATCCCTGCGTTCGACCCTGGACTTACCAGGACCCTAAGGAGGCTTATACTTAGCCTTTGTTAGGAAAACTTGTATGATCATCGCATCCACACATCCCTACATCGCATGATAAATCAATGCATCAAGTTTTTGGCGCCATTGTTGGGGATTACAGTATAGACTGCGCTAACATCAAACCTCTTTGATCTTTGCAGCTTTCAACCTTTGTTGTATTGCCATTCCATTTGTGAAGGAAGAGGCAAGCGTTGCATGAGCGAAGGATATAATCCTGAGCTCAAATACGACCCAGAGATCAAAAGAAATTTTTGCAAAAGACAGAGAAACATACGTAAACGACAAGGAAGAGTTCATAGAATGGCTGAACAACCTGAAGAATGAGTAGCAAATGAAAACAACATCATGGCAAATCCTATCCTCCTGGCAAATGATCGTAATAGACCCATCTGGGACTATGCGTCACCAAACTTGTATGATTTCTCCCTAGAAATCATGAGACCAACATTGGATGGATCAAGGTTCGAGATGAAACCAGTAATGTTACAAATGATACAAACAACACGATAGTTCGGAGGACGGCGTGGTGAAGATCCGTATGCCCATTTACGAAGCTTCATTGAAATCTGCAACACTTTTATGTTCCCTAATATTTCTCCAACAGGGGTTTGACTCACGTTATTTCCATTTTCACTATGTGATAAAGCAAGAAAATGGGCTTACTCTCCCGAACCAGGAGAGGTAACTTTATGGGAGCAAGTTGTGGAGAAGTTTATGAAGAAGTATTTCCCTCCCACAGAGAATGCCAGAAGAAGAAAATTGATCACCAATTTTGAACAAGAAGAAAATGAATCTCTCAGTGACGCATGGGCGAGATTCAAGAGACTAGTACGCGACTGCCCACACAATGGATTTTCGGATTGCCTCCAAATGGAGATTTTCTATCATGGACTCAATTATGCATCGCAAACAGCTGTCAATGCAGCAACAGCAGGAGGTCTGCTGGACAAAATGTATGATGAAGCAAAGAATATTCTTGATTGCAACCTCTCGTGAGAAGATAGTTCCGTGTCCCTCCGAACAAAAGTCGATTGTCACTGCTTATGGACCCGAACCTGGGTGATCTATCCATGATCAAACTTATTATTATCAAAATGATTTGAACTGTTTCAAAGACCCTCTAGAAAAACCACGAAGATTGGCAAGAAAGCGATCAAAGAACAAAGCCCAGAGAAGTAATGCGAGTAATGGCGCCATCGCATCATTACAAAATCAGATGAATGCGATGATAAATTTGTTGCAAGGCATTGCAATAAACAATTCAGGAACTTGAAATGGGCAAGTCAATGTGATAGAGCAAACAAGCACCAACTGTGTTGTATGTGAAGAATCACATTCTTTTGAGGAATGTCCACAAAATTCTCAATCAGTCTACTTTGTCAAAAACAATCCTTTTTCAAACACTTACAACCCGGGGTGGAAAAATCACCATTTAAATACTGCTTTTATTTTCTGTGGATCCACTATAACACCTTAATCACATGTCCAAGGAACATCACTTGCTTGAGCCAAACTCGCATTTGCTGAACTTTGTATACAATTTCCTATCTCGCAATGTCTACAACACCGTTCTCAAGTGCTCAACATGTTCTTCCTTACTCTTAGAATAGATTAGTATATCATCAATAAACATAATTACAAACTGATCAAGGTAAGGATAAAATATCCTATTCATCAAATCCATGAATGTTGCAGGGGCATTTGTCAATCCAAACGACATTACTAAAAACTCATAATGCCCATACCTTGTTCTGAATGCTGTCTTTGAAATATCTGATTCCTTAATTCTCAACTGATGGTACCCCGACCATAAGTCAATCTTGGAGAACACCGAGGTATCCTTTAGTTGATCAAATAAATCATCAATCCGTGGCAAAGGATATTTATTATGTATTGTTACCTTATTTAATGTCGGTAATCAATACATAATCTTAGTGTACCATCCTTCTTCTTCAGGAACAATACTGGAGCACCCCACGGAGAAATTCTAGGTCTAATGTAACCTTATCCACCAGTTCCTGTAGTTGAGTTTTTAACTCTTTCAGTTCTGTCGGTGCCATTCTTACAACCCAAGGAGCTCGTGCTAGTGATAGTGAGTGGTTTCCTTTCAAATGTTTTGATATAGAAACTAATTATATATTATAGTATGCTATGATTTATGAAATGTGATGGTATGATCTATTTTACTTGTTTGATATTTAAAAAATGTTTAAATCGTGATTTCTAAACTCTCGATGGTTTTATATGATCTTGATTTATCAAAATGTAGTTTGGAACTGGAGTTTACATACTTGTGATTTGTATGGTTTTTATGAAAACCTCTTGATGGACCTCTTCGGCCAACAACGTGACATATTCAGTAGGAGGTTTACTCCGGGAGTTTAGGAGTTTCAAACAAGGGAAGCTTTAAACCAAGATACGATGGTTCTTTCAATTCTAAATTAGGTAGAGGAGGAGGATTTTCGTTTGTTAACAATTCAAAATGACCATTTGAGTCCACAGTAGGTTCACAGATGAGACCAACCAATGGTGCTTCTACATATGTTGAGAGGAGACCTATTTGTGCAAAATATGGCAGAGGTCACTGGGGTCCATACTTTGGAAAGAATGATGTATGCTTCAACTGTGGACAACCTGGACATTTCCGCAAAAAATGTCCTAAGTTGTTACGAAAGGGCAATACTACTCAAAGAACCACTTCTCAAACAGTTGATCAGCCAACTATGCCAACAACTTCCAAAGGTGAGGGTTCGAGTGGTGCTAAGCAGAAGGCACCAATGGTCGCCCTCGTGCTCAAGGGAAAATTTTTGCAATGACCCAATAGGAAGCTAATGAAACACCAGATAATATATATATATATATATATATATAATGGTGTATTCTTAGACGTATTTGTATCTTAGTTTTTTAGAAATTGATGAGTCATCGTATCCAATCATAACCATATCATGTAGCCGTATCCGTGTCTGTGCTTCATAGTTATTTGGCTTTTTGGTCAATGAGATGTTTGTTCTATCCTTGTGTTTTTCATAGAAAGCTTTGAGCAAAAAGATATTGAGTCTGAAATATATTCTTTATTCTTGTTGAGAAATTGATATTTAAGCATGTTATTTTGAAGAGTTGTTAAATTCTTTTCTATAGGGGGAATATTTATAAAATTGGCACTTTCTTGAATTCCAGTAGTATTTTGTTCAAGATTGGTAAAAATTCATTTTAATTGATACCATGCTTATATTGATTGGCTATTATTTTTCAACAATTAGTGTTTGTCTTATAAGATTTGATATTTTGGTATCCCGATTGGTTGATTTTTACTTAAATGATTTTAGCTCCTTGATTCTTATTGATTTCTTATTAAAAGGAGAATCCTTGATTTTAGGGAGAGTTATACACATTTTTATCTTTTTATATATGAATTTCATGTTTGGATGAAATTGACTTCCATATCATTTTATTGTTGTGTATCCCTCTTATGCATATTGTTTATCCTTTTAGGTGGAGGAATTGTCTTTGGACTAAAATTGTGTTTTGAAAATTTATTTGATATTTCTACCCTCAAGTTGAATTATGTGCTAAATGTCTTTTTGTCCCTTATTAAGGGGAAGTGCTCCATTGATTTTAAAAGAGGGAGAAATTTATGAAATTGATCAAAATCGAATTAGCTTGAGCTTGGTTGATTCTTTGTGATATCTCTTGAATTTACAATGTTGTTACATATTTTTAAGAAGGCACGTCAATAGGAGAAGATTTGCAAAATTATGTGTTCACTTTTTTAAGAACTTTCATGTCTTTATGATATTTTTCTTAATTATCCTTTTTTATTGATTCCAAGTGGAGATAGATAGTAAGAAAAATGAAAGTATCTTGTCATTGAAATATTTATTGTTTTCATGTTAATTAAAATTATATGGGTGTTGATTGTGATTCTTGTTCATATTTTATATTACACACCTCTTTGAATTGTTTGTGAAAGGGGATGGTTGGCTTTTTAGACCTTAATCTCAAATTAATTAATTAATATTTTGATGATAACAAACCTACTTTTATTTATTAACAATTTGAGTGTTTTGAAGTACTCATTGTGTAGAGCTTGGAACAACGGTTCTAATACAATTTGAATTCCTCAAATCGGAGTTCAAACGAAGAAGATATAACCGAAACAAGTTTAACAAAAAAATCCTTGAGCTAATGACATGGCATAATTTTTCTCATCAAAGTGGACAAATTGAAATGTGCCATTTGGAGCATAAGAGGAAGAACACATGGTGGGCTTTTGAGATTTTGGATTGATTTAAAAAAGAGGATGATTTTAAAAGGAAAATGAATTTAATATTATTTTATGTTTGTATCTAACAACTAGTTTTAGACACATATGGATTTTTTTTCATAGTTTGATTTAAAACGAAAAATCTCCACACGAAAAATCTCCACCATTGATTTTTTCATTTCCAAGATCTAATAGCCCAAACTAAATGTGATTTTCACCAATTTTCCTCTGTCTTCTCCAAAATTGAACAACAATTTTATATTATTTTTCAATCCTCCATAACTCAAAGCCACCATTGTTATTCTCTCTCTAAGCTTCAATAAGATTTATGTATTGTGAGGATTAATTTGTTGTGTGCTACAATTTGTAAATCCAGGGTTACTCTTGAACCTGTCACAAGAGTTCACAAGAGTTTTGTAAATCCTTAATCGTGGAAATGATCGAGTTTGTTATTGCACCTATAAAAGGAACATTGCAACAGTTCGACTCTAAGTCGTGGAAAGAGTGAAGTTCGTAGTGACATACTCAAGAGGAGCTTGAGAAGTGGATGTAAGCCGCTTGTTTCGAAGCACTATAAAATTTTCGATGTCAATTTCTCTATCCCTCTCATATTTAATTTTACAATTAATTTGTTAATATATTTTATTGCATAGAATTAATTGCTATATTTTGTTCTTGAATTTGTTTATGCCAATTTATTGAACTTTTTTAGTTGAATGTATTTGCATAAACAAAAATTTGTTAATTTCTTTAATTGGCCCACATTAGTAAAAAGTTTTCACTAGTTTAAATTAACCATATTCACCCTCTTCTAGGGTTGTCATACCGATTCTACAAATTGAAGTTACACAGCTTCTCACGGTAACAAAGTTTGTTCTCATAATTGTATTAATTTTGGCCTTGAACATGACTTGGTCTCATGAGTGTTTTAGAGAATTCGCCTTAAATTTCTCATAGAAGCGACCCCTTCACACCGACAAATGTGATTCCTATAAAAAACATCTTATATGTTCTTTTCATAAATAACTAGCTATAAAGAACATCGTATATGCTCTTTTCACATGTCAAGAACAAATGAACTTAGATTTTATTAAGTTTAAATAACAAATATCTAACATGAGAATTAAAATAAAATAATTAATGGCCAAAACTATATATATCTTATTTTAGGTTAATTCACAACAATATAAAATGAGTTGCAGGTGTTTTTGGATATTTGGAACACTTGAAACATAAACTTTGATGATTTTTGGTTTTGCTATTATCTTTATGTGCTTCAACCAAATTTATTTTCTTCCTACAAAAATAGCACAACTCTTATTATTAGAGTAAATTTGAGAATAAATTACGATAAAGAGTTAGAAATATGTATGATATATACTAATACATTTAATTTAGATCTTTTGAATCTATCGATTTAGATTATGTTGTTCTCTATTGTTGTCATGTGTAGTTCTCCTAACATAATTAAAAAAAATGTTAAATTCAAACACATGAAAACCAAATAAATACTTTGGCACATATAAATAAGATTTTTAAGATTATAATAAGTTAGAAATCTAATCAAAGATCTTTCGAAATCTAATCAAAGATCTAACTAAATATAATAAAATAGCAATAATATAAAATTTTACGAACTAACAAAGACTATATGCTCAACCTTAACATTATAATTTAAAAATGAGATAAATTTATGAATCTTTCTTATGATTGAAAAGGAAGATACTCATTATATTTGTGCGTTACCAAAAGAAAAAAAAATTAAATCCAACTAAATATTTGCCAATTAGGAGAAGATCCATTTGACAACTTGAAAATTAAAAAGTTTCCCGCGCAAATAACGGAACATATAGTAATGAATAAAATTTTGAACATCTTTTACATTTCTGTGAGGCCACATTTATGAATACAAAACAATCATCATTGTTAACACTCCCTCTTAAATTTTGTTCTTTACTTTTACTTCTCTTATTTGTCCCATTTTCTTCATTCAAACTCATTTTCATTTCTGACTCAATTCTTGTTTTTGCTTCTTTTTCAATCTAAATTCTACTTCATATATTAAATAATTGGCCAATTTGGAGAAGACCCGTTTAGCAAATTATAAAAAAAAAAAAAAAAAAAAAAAAACTTGTCCTCTCAAAATTCATATAAAAAGACAAAAAAGAAAATTGTAGAAATTGGTCATTGCCTTGCTTGTAGAAAAGATGTTTTTTTTAGTACAAATAGGAGTGGGGAATTTGAACTATTAGGATGGATGTTGCGGAGATTTGTTAATTTGCTGAAATTATGTGTTTTTATAAAGATGTAGTTTTTCCAAAAGTTTCAAAATGGAGAGATAGAAAAAATAATAATCATTAAAAATTTTCACATAAAAAATGAATGTAAAATTAAATGAAAAAAATTAGTAAATTTTGTACATAAAATACTTACATCTCATTCCCCTTTACATTAATTAATTTTGTACGGACCGGATCAACAGTAGAAGAGAAGAGATGGATGTGGCCGAATGTGTTTGGTGTGATGAACCAAAAATCAAAAATTGAAGAGAAGAAGAAAAATATTGGAGAAAGAAATAAGAAAAAAAATTAGGAAAGATATAAAAAAGTACCTAATCAAATACATATATTTTAAAGATTCACAACCTATATATTTAATAAAATATATTTATTCTAACCATTTATATATATAAACATCGATATCATATCTCACTAAAACTCACCTTAATTAAGAGAAACTTCACTGCGAGAGCCTGGGGTATTGGTGACAATAGAAATCTGCTGAAAAAAAGCAACCAATGCAACTGAGATACGAAGAAGGATCGAGGCCATCATGAAATGGAGAACAAAACTTGATTATAAAATTCTTTCGATAACATTCTGAAAATAAAGAGATGGAGCTAGATAAAAGTGGAAAAGTTTGTATTTATTACTTGAAAATTTTGTAGTTACGAAGTGATGCAATTTTATAAAGGGTCTGTATGAAAATGCCAAGAGAATCCAAAAGGTGTGACATTGTACTTCAAATAGAAAATATTGAAGGAGGATAAAATAAGAATTTTTAAGAGATATAAGGGCAAAAAGGGAAGATAAAAATTCCTCCTTATTGTCCATTTTAATATAGTATAGATTATTAAACAACTTATATAAATAATTAAAACCACAATGCTTACCTAAAATCACAATTGCACTGTCTTATTATCCTTAGAATGGGTAAGAAGAAAAAAAAAATCAACGCAGTGCTCATAAGTTTTCCAAAGGTCGATTTGTCTATTGAATCTAGATCTTGGGATCTCCAATCAACTAGGCTGGGTTGCGATTAACTTCTTAAAATTAAAGGCTTTAATCCCATTCTCCTTCTTGAACTTTCAACCAACTCTCTAGTTAATCCTTTTACAAGCGGATCTGCAACATTATTTTATGACTTTACAAAGTCAATTGTGATAATTCCATAGTTATCTGATTGTATTAAGTTTTCATCATATATGTTGAGACTTATTATAATTCACTAAAGAGGTTTAGGTTGTAGTCACACTTTAGAAATACCATACACAAATTTCGTAATCTCACACTTTAAGAATACCATACAAAAAATTTTGTAGCCAACTCAAACATATCCCAACCTCTTTTTAAATTGTCCTCGAATATTCTCAAACTTGAATTATCAACTGGGGAATAGTCACTTTTTCCAAATACCTCACAATGACATAAGACTTTAAAAGGTTTCAACCTTTCCACAATCACAAGAAATTTCCTATATTTTCATGTATGGAATTCCATATAAAATATAATTAACTTTCAACCGTGGGAGACATATTAAAAAAATGTGTCTTATCCCGATTTTAGAATCAATCATTTTATAGGCCAGAAAATTTTTTACTATAAATTTCATTACTATGACATCTTCTGTCTTCTGTATATTATTTTCTCTAATGATTCTCATAGTTTTTTTTTTCCAAATTCACCACTATACACATTATATAGTGTGTTATCCATTTAAAATGTGGCTCTTGCATAAATATTTTGCATATATTTCCATTCCTCGAGTGCGAGGAATTTTTTTTTGTTGGCTTCTCCTTTAAATATTACAATAGTATGTTTTTTTCAAAAATCTTGACAAAGTCAAAGATCTTGCCATTAAATTCCTCCATGATTTCCACAAAAAAATAGCGCAAGATTTTATATCGTTGATGACATTTATGTGAACTAAAATAAATAACTTTACCGAACAAGTTCTTACGAAATAAAACTTGAGACATTATTCATTATGTTTGAAACGTAGTTAAAACATATCAATATAAGCCAATGGAAAAAATAACATAAATTGTGCAATACTCATGGCTTAAATCACCATTGTTATTGTATGGATAGTAAGATCACCAAAAAAAAGAAAATATAGAACTGATATACCAAAAAGAATTTGAACCCAACGACTTCATGTTGTCTTCTTAAGACAACTCACTCTAGTGTTCGAGTTTCATGAGTAATTGTCTCCCAAGATAGAACAGAGGAAGTAACACCTCGTCCACAAGATCCAACAAACTACTATTTGTGGAAATAAACCGAACTTGCACAAATTAATAAAAGGAGAGAAAAGTTTCATATGAGGAAAATGCTTAATGAAAAAGCTGTTTAAAGCAATTTGAAGAAGGGGAATATTTACACACTATTTGTGGCCATTCGAATAGTCATGCCTCTTCTTTAAGTTGGTTATTTTCAAAAGGACATATTCATTCATAAAACTATGCAATTTTACACGAAATGTCACATACCATATATTCCAACATAATGTCTATGAATAAAAACTACAAGCTTATATATAAGCTCAAGGCTGGCTGGAAATCTAGCAAGCGGTTGTTCTAGTCTAAATAACCAAATTGAAGCTAATTTTAAAACTAAAGTAGATAACATTCTAAGTAATAAACAAGAAAGATTTCAACTTAACAATAATTTAATGAAAATACAAGAAGGCTCCCGGGAAGAAACAAGATGTCCAATATGTGAACATTTAAGACACTAATTATCATTCTAAAAGTTAATGATTTGATCATCCACCTAGTAATTGTTGAAAACTAAAAGAAAAACACCATTGATACACTTCATTTAATTTTCATAAATGTTCAACTAAAAAAAAAAATAAAAAGAAAAAAATACATCATTGATATACTTTATATTATGTATATTAGTGATATTCCCATGTCCCTGTCGTACCTAATACCTAGTACATCAATAATGTAACTAGTATTTTATCACTTATTTGCCTATATTTATGATATACATATTATACATATATCATTTTCCCCGTTTTTGGTAATACATCCAAATTTGTAACATACTTGAATAAATCTTCTTAATGCAAAAACAGTTAATAATAAACTTTGAGTGGTATATGTAGCAAGTTTAACATGGTTGTACTCAACTACCGTACGTGACAATAGGATACAACTCATTGATATAGAAAGTTATTGATATACCTAATTGCATGTCAATTAATTAACCAACAAGCCTATAGTTGATATACACAATCATCAATGTTCAACCGATGAAAATTAACATGTTCTTTGCTCGTGACCAATTTGCTGACAGCGAATACATTTTATGTGTTTTGTCAATTTTCCAATTGAATGTTTACGTTTTTGTTTAAGACTACATGGTTGATAATTTGATATAGTACATTATCATCAACTTCAATTGAAATCTTAACCACAACTATAAGTACTACAAAAATGAAGCTATTTAGACCATTTCGGAAGAATTAGGTTAAAGAAAGAGGTAATTGGATTGATATTGAGCAACCAAGTCAGGGAAAGATGAAGATCAAACCATTTATTTTAAGAGGGCAGTGCTAAACTCCAAAAGTGATGTCAAGACGCATGCAAAGTAGCATTGAGGTAGTAGTTTAGGGCATAATGCTACTTCACAGCCTTTCAATGCTACGAAAAAAAGTGGTGTCAAGATGCATGCAAAGTAGCATTGAGGTACTACCTACGACATAATGCTACTTCACATCCTTTCAATGCTAAATAATAATAATAATAATAAATAAATAATAAAATTACACTAGAAGGAGGGCTTGAACCTCTACCTTATTTATTAACTAAATTTGTAACTTAAATTTAAAGGTTTTAACAAAAATTTACTTTAGATTTGTAAAAAATTCTTAAAGTTTCAATTTTGTGTCACTCTATGTTAGCGAGTTATAGATGATAGTAGAAATTTAAAAAAGAAAAAAAATCAATATTTTGTTAGTTTCAATCATTTGTTTCATAAACTTTCATGTTCCTTCTATTTTGATTCCAAAAGTTTTGAAAATCTATTTTAGTTTTAAAAGTAACTACTTTGGTCCTCATATTTTAGTGGCTATGTTCGTCAGTCCATGTCAGCCTCACATGCTTAACATCGGTAGCATCGAGATGCCAAATGTCTCAACCCTAATTCAAAGTGTCTCATAATGCTCCAATCAACATCTTGGGGCGTTTAGCATTTCGTGGCTGTCAAATATGTAGACTTCTTTTTCTCTAGGCCAATTGGTGATGTACGATAACGTTTTTGTTATTTGCCACTTTTATAAAGCTTTTCTTTGTATTTTCTCATCGACGACGACAACGATTACTACTACTATTATTATTATTATTATTGTTATTATTATTATTATTTTGCAAAATGAAACTCATGGAGAACTTTGGTCACATCGTCATATGAGTGACTAAAGTTCGTGTTTTATTCAAGGATCTGTTAGAGTCTAATTGTAAGACTGTGAAGCTTCAAGCCTAGAGTATATTTTCTTAATTTATCTAAGTGTTCTTTTATTCTTGTTTTATTCTTTTGAGCATGTGATGATTTAATTGACGCCACAGTTGTAGATTGTTTGCTTGTTCATTTGCTAAGTATGATTTTTGGATTTGTAATTATCTCGAGAAATATTCAGGTATATAGCAGTAATTACACTATCATTTGAAGAAATAGCAAACCACAGAATTCTTTTGAAATATAGCAAATTTCGTGACACACACGTGATCGATTTTTCGTTAATCCTAAAATACTCTCACCAGCATTTTTAACAACACTTAATTAACTCTGCATCTTTCTTAATTACACTATAATTAATTTATCAAATTTATAACATGAGCTCTATTGATTTCCTTTTGAGATTTTCACAAGGAACTAAGTGCCTCTTTCCATGCGGAAAATCTGGCATAAATTTTGTGATTTAACTTGAAAATAATTGGAATCTGTATCTCAAGATCTTTTATCTTGAATTTTTCTAAATCATTTCCTAAATATACTTTTTATATTTATATTACACTCTCTTAATCTAACTAAATCATCTGTTTTTTTTTTTAATTGTTTCTATGATTATCTTATTTTGGATTTTCAAATCTTATATCATATTAGTTTTCCTAACTAACTTTTTATATTTATATTAGATTTTCTATCAATCATAACTAAATCATACATTTTTTAAATTGTTTTTATGATTATCCTTACTATAAATTTGTTTTAAATGTGAAATATAAAAAAACATCTCATTTTTGTTTGTTAGTCTTATTTTAAAATTTTGAATCATATTATTTTTTTGTTTTAAAGATTTCCTTGGGAAGAATAACAAAACGGAAATTTCATCACATTTATAGCATGTGCGCTCTCACACGTGTTCCCACTTTTCTTTAGCCCTAAAATACCCTCATCTGAATTTTCAGTTACAGTACAATTAATTCCACTCTTTGTAGATCTTTTAGCATGAAACTTGATTTTCTCCTAAATTATCACCCTACACTTTTTGAATTTTGAAAAGAGAATGTAATATTTTTCTTCAAATATCATATTTGATCTTATCTTCAATTTCAAATTTCATTTTATCTAATTTTTCAATTTTCATCCTTTTTTTTACTGATTTTATTTTTTTGTTCTCAATCGACAATGAGTCCACTTTAGAGGCTTGATATAATCGACCAAATCTACTGGTGCATAGATGAAAGGTTCGGCTTAATCGACCATGACCAAGAGTTCAAATCACAAAATCTCTTCTTTCTAGAGTTATTCTTATCGAGTCATTGTGAAAAGGTAGGCCAAACATATAGATTGGTATTAACCCATTTGCCTTAGGGGTCTTAAACCTGCATTGACAAATTCAATCAAGGAAGGATGTACCATCATCAAATATTGTTTGTTTCTCTTCTATTCATGAGATCTTCACAATTGACATCAACACCACATCATAATTGGTTAGTAATTCCAATTGACAATTTTTAAATAGGATTTTCATACTCCAATCTAAATCGGTTTCTTTCTTCATGAATGCAATTATCTAGACAAAGTTGTTATTAGTCCAACCCTTACTTTCTAAACTAATATTTTGGGTCTAGAACAAGAAAAGTATTGTTATAGAATTTTGGGTGAGTTCAAAAGTGATTTAGATGGTTTAGATAATTGATTTTCAATTGTAGTGTATTTGGTTTTAAGTTTAATGTATTTGTTGGACATAGTTTGGAGACTAATTATAGTGTATTTGTAGGTCATGTAAATATAGAAGTATCGCATAAAACTTTCAAAAGACCTTTTATGACTATAAAACCTTCATCCAAATTACAGTGTAACTAATTTTTCGTTTGTGCTTTTCTTCTATCATACATCTTTATTTTCTCCTAAAATATCTTCCCTGTTTTAAATCATAAAATCATATTGTTATTTTTAAAAAAAATATATCAAAATTAAAGAAATTTTTTAAAATACCATTTTATTTATTTGATTTGATTTTTAATCTTTTTTTTCAATTTATTTAATGTTTTTGAATTTTGGACTTTTAATTAGTTTGGAAATTTTATACAATCAAATATCAATTTTTTTAAAAAAATTAGTTTGTGAAATTTAAAGTGAAGAGTGAAGACAAACCAATCGCATTTAAATTAGTAGAATGGAGAAAATTAAGGTTGTGGTTATAGATTAAGAGACAGTGATTCTATTCAAAACAACACCATTGTTAGGGTTTAGGTTGGCGTGGAGCCCGTGTCGGAGGAGTTTAGAAGAAGATGGAACTGGGTTGATCACTAGTGGATCTGAAGGAGCAATAAATGAACCCAGTGGAGAAGGAGCCAAATCGAAGCTGATGAAGTTTTGGTGGAAGGAGAGGGAGCCATACTCGACAGAGCAAGGAATGAAGATAGAATTGAAGTTGGAGGCGTCGCCACTATTGGTGGAGGAGTTGATTTCGGAGAGAAAAATAGCGGCAACTTGTTTGGAGAAAAGGTCGATGCAGTGCTCAGGACCTGACCAATCGATAGTCAAAATATTGATTTGCTATTTTTACAAATAAAAATTATAATATATTATTCTTCTTGTTAGCCTTTATCTCAAATGTTGTGATTTAGTACCATAAGACTTGACATCGAGTTAATATGGAACACTATCATACCAAGTTAGTTAGATAACAAAAATTGATTGTAATGCTTTATTTTCAATTCGGTTTTTAAAGAAAAAGAAAAGGTTCGCTAGAAGGAGGGCTTGAACCTCCGACCTTGTGGTTAACAGCCACACGCTCTAACCAATTGAGCTATTCCAGCCGCAATATGATTGAATGATTTAAAGTATTTTAGGAGAAAATAAAGATGTATGATAGAAGAAACGCACAAACGAAAAATTAGTTACACTGTAATTCGGATGAAGGTTTTATAGTCATAAAAGACCTTTTGAAAGTTTTATGCGATACTTCTGATTAGATATTTACGTGACCTACAAATACACTATAATTAGTCTCCAAACTATGCACAACAAATATATTAAACTTAAAACCAAATATACTACAATTGAAAATCAATTAACTAAACAATCTAAATCACTTTTGAACTCACCCAAAATTCTATAACAATACTTTTATTAGGTTAGAATGTGAGAGTTGGACTAATAACAACTTTGTTGGAGGTTCTGAAGATGGAACTGGGGTGATCACTAGTGGCTCTGAAAGAGCAATAAATGAAGCCAGTGGAGAAGGAGCCAAATCGAAGCTTATGAAGTTTTGGTGGAAGGAGAGGGAGCCATGCCCGACAGAGCAAGGGATGAAGATAGAATTGAAGTTGGAGGTGTCGCCACTATTGGTAGAGGATTTGATTTCGGAGAGAAAAATAGCGGCAACTTGGTTAGAGAAGAGGTCGATGCAGTGCTCAAGACCTCACCAATCGACAGTCAAAATGTTGATTTGCTATTTTTACAAATAAAAATTATAATATATTATTCTTCTTGTTAGCCTTTATCTCAAATGTTGTGATTTAGTACCATAAGATTTGACATCGAGTTAATATGTAACACTATCATACCAAGTTAGTTAGATAACAAAAATTGATTGTAATGCTTTATTTTCAATTCGGTTTTTAAAGAAAAAGAAAAGGTTCGCTAGAAGGAGGGCTTGAACCTCCGACCTTGTGGTTAACAGCCACACGCTCTAACCAACTGAGCTATTCCAGCCGCAATATGATTGAATGATTTAAAGTATTTTAGGAGAAAATAAAGATGTATGATAGAAGAAACGCACAAACGAAAAATTAGTTACACTGTAATTCGGATGAAGGTTTTATAGTCATAAAAGGTCTTTTGAAAGTTTTATGCGATACTTCTGATTAGATATTTACGTGACCTACAAATACACTATAATTAGTCTCCAAACTATGCCCAACAAATACATTAAACTTAAAACCAAATACACTACAATTGAAAATCAATTAACTAAACCAACTAAATCACTTTTGAACTCACCCAAAGTTCTATAACAATACTTTTCTTGTTCTAGACCCAAAATATTAGTTTAGAAAGTGAGAGTTGGACTAATAACAACTTTGTCGGAGGTTTTGAAGATGGAACTGAGGTGATCACTAATGGCTCGTAAGGAGCAATAAATGAAGCCAGTGGAGAAGGACCCAAATCGAAGCTGATGAAGTTTTGGTGGAAGGAGAGGGAGCCATGCCCGACAGAGCAAGGGATGAAGATAGAATTGAAGTTGGAGGTGTCGCCACTATTGGTAGAGGATTTGATTTCGGAGAGAAAAATAGCGGCAACTTGGTTAGAGAAGAGGTCGATGCAGTGCTCAGGACCTCACCAATCGACAGTCAAAATGTTGATTTGCTATTTTTACAAATAAAAATTATAATATATTATTCTTCTTGTTAGCCTTTATCTCAAATGTTGTGATTTAGTACCATAAGATTTGACATCGAGTTAATATGGAACACTATCATACCAAGTTAGTTAGATAACAAAAATTGATTGTAATGCTTTATTTTCAATTCGGTTTTTAAAGAAAAAGAAAAGGTTCGCTAGAAGGAGGGCTTGAACCTCCGACCTTGTGGTTAACAACCACATGCTCTAACCAACTGAGCTATTCCAGCCGCAATATGATTATATGATTTAAAATATTTTAGGAAAAAATAAAGATGTATGATAGAAGAAACGCACAAACGAAAAATTAGTTACACTGTAATTTGGATGAAGGTTTTATAGTCATAAAAGTTCTTCTAAAAGTTTTATGCGATACTTCTGACTAAATATTTACATGACCTAAAAATACACTATAATTAGTCTTCAAACTATGCCCAACAAATACATTAAACTTAAAACCAAATACATTACAATTGAAAATCAATTAACTAAACCATTTAAATGACTTTTGAACTCACCCAAAATTCTATAACAATACTTTTCTTGTTCTAGACCCAAAATATTAGTTTAGAAAGTGAGGGTTGGACTAATAACAACTTTGTCGGAGGTTTTGAAGATGGAACTGAGGTGATCACTAATGGCTCGTAAGGAGCAATAAATGAAGCCAGTGGAGAAGGACCCAAATCGAAGCTGATGAAGTTTTGGTGGAAGGAGAGGGAGCCATGCCCGACAGAGCAAGGGATGAAGATAGAATTGAAGTTGGAGGTGTCGCCACTATTGGTAGAGGATTTGATTTCGGAGAGAAAAATAGCGGCAACTTGGTTAGAGAAGAGGTCGATGCAGTGCTCAGGACCTCACCAATCGCTAGTCAAAATGTTGATTTGCTATTTTTACAAATAAAAATTATAATATATTATTCTTCTTGTTAGCCTTTATCTCAAATGTTGTGATTTAGTACCATAAGATTTGACATCGAGGTAATATGGAACACTATCATACCAAGTTAGTTAGATAACAAAAATTGATTGTAATGCTTTATTTTCAATTCGGTTTTTAAACAAAAAGAAAAGATTCGCTAGAAGGAGGGCTTGAACCTCCGACTTTGTGGTTAACAGCCACACGCTCTAACCAACTGAGCTATTCCAGCCGCAATATGATTGAATGATTTAAAGTATTTTAGGAGAAAATAAAGATGTATGATAGAAGAAACGCACAAACGAAAAATTAGTTACACTGTAATTCGGATGAAGGTTTTATAGTCATAAAAGGTCTTTTGAAAGTTTTATGCGATACTTCTGATTAGATATTTACGTGACCTAAAAATACACTATAATTAGTCTCCAAACTATGCCCAACAAATACATTAAACTTAAAACCAAATACACTACAATTGAAAATCAATTAACTAAACCACTTAAATCACTTTTGAACTCACCCAAAATTCTATAACAATACTTTTCTTGTTCTAGACCCAAAATATTAGTTTAGAAAGTGAGGGTTGGACTAATAACAACTTTGTCGGAGGTTTTGAAGATGGAACTGAGGTGATCACTAATGGCTCGTAAGGAGCAATAAATGAAGCCAGTGGAGAAGGACCCAAATCGAAGCTGATAAAGTTTTGGTGGAAGGAGAGGGAGCCATGCCCGACAGAGCAAGGGATGAAGATAGAATTGAAGTTGGAGGTGTCGCCACTATTGGTAGAGGATTTGATTTCGGAGAGAAAAATAGCGGCAACTTGGTTAGAGAAGAGGTCGATGCAGTGCTCAGGACCTCACCAATCGACAGTCAAAATGTTGATTTGCTATTTTTACAAATAAAAATTATAATATATTATTCTTCTTGTTAGCCTTTATCTCAAATGTTGTGATTTAGTACCATAAGATTTGACATCGAGTTAATATGGAACACTATCATACCAAGTTAGTTAGATAACAAAAATTGATTGTAATGCTTTATTTTCAATTCGGTTTTTAAAGAAAAAGAAAAGGTTCGCTAGAAGGAGGGCTTGAACCTCCGACCTTGTGGTTAACAGCCACACGCTCTAACCAACTGAGCTATTCCAGCCGCAATATGATTTTATGATTTAAAATATTTTAGGAAAAAATAAAGATGTATGATAGAAGAAACGCACAAACGAAAAATTAGTTACACTGTAATTTGGATGAAGGTTTTATAGTCATAAAAGGTCTTCTGAAAGTTTTATGCGATACTTCGTATTAAATATTTACGTGACCTAAAAATACATTATAATTAGTCTCCAAACTATGCCCAACAAATACATTAAACTTAAAACCAAATACACTACAATTGAAAATCAATTAACTAAACCACTTAAATCACTTTTGAACTCACCCAAAATTCTATAACAATACTTTTCTTGTTCTAGACCCAAAATATTAGTTTAGAAAGTGAGGGTTGGACTAATAACAACTTTGTCGGAGGTTCTGAAGATGGAACAGGACCTAAATCAAAGCTGATGAAGTTTTGGTGGAAGGATAGGGAGCCATGCCTGACAGAGCAAGGGATGAAGATAAAATTGAAGTTGGAGGTGTTGCCATTATTGGTGGAGGAGTTGGTTTCGGAGAGAAAAATAGCTGCAACTTGGTTGGACAAGAGGTCGATGCAGTGCTCATGACCTAAAGATTTGCTAGAAGGAGGGTTTAAACCTCCGACCTTGTGGTTAACAGCCACACGGTCTAACCAACTTAGCTATTCCAACTTAATTATTAATTTGTTTGCCACTGCCTTCAAATCTTTAAGTACTATCTCAGAAGATAAAATTGAACTAGCATAAGAGTTGCCATTAAGTTAATATAGAATGATCATTCCAAGTTCGGAGCTATTCCCAACTTATTTGCTAACTTAGGATTTGGCAATGGAGTAATGCAGTGCTCATGACCTAAAGATTTGCTAGAAGGAGGGTTTAAACCTCCGACCTTGTGGTTAACAGCCACACGGTCTAACCAACTTAGCTATTCCAACTTAATTATTAATTTGTTTGTAAACTGAACTTCAAATCTTTAAGTACTATCTCAGCTTATTATTAACTAGCATAAGAGTTGACATCAAGTTAATATAGAATGCTATCATTCCAAGTTAACTGAGCTATTCCCAACTTATTTACTAACTAGCATAAGATTTGGCATGGAGTTAATATGGAACGTTATCGTGCCAAGTTAATTAGATTAGAAAAATTGATCGTAATGCTTTTATCTTCAATTGGATTTTTTAACAAAAAATTTAGTTTAACTTTAAACTTGTAATAAGTTCTTAAAGTTTCAATTTTGTGTCACTCCATGTGCTATTCCATGGAACGCTATCGTATCCAGACACACACTCTAACCAACCGAGCTATTCCAACTTATTTAATAACTAGTTTTAAAACTTAATTTCAAATGTTTAACTAAAATTTTAGGCTTAACTTTAGAATTTTAACAAATTCTTAAAGATTTTCAATTTTATGTCAATTCATCTCCATTGATACCAAAAATTTGAAAAAAAAAAAAAAGAAAAAGAAAAAGAGAAAAAAATTGATATTTTGTTAGATTAAATCTTTTTTTTTCATTAAACTTTCATATTTGTTCTATTTTTATCCCAAAAGTTTTGAAAGTCTATGTTACTCTCTAAGTTTTCGAAAGCAATTACTTTGGTCCTCAACTTTCATAATGTCTATTTTAGTGACTAAACTTTAAAAAAAATAGCAATTTTTGTCATTGTTGTAGTACTCTCACACGAAAGAATTGCTTTAACCTATGTGATTTGAATGCATGCTTATGTTAACATATTAGAACATATATTTTAAGCTATGCAATTAATTTGTTAAAATTATAATAAATAATTTTTAAAAGTTCAAGAACTAAAATAGACATTTCAAAAGTCTAGAAATCAATGAAGATAGAACAAACTCAAAAGTTGAAGAACCAAAATGAACATTTGGTAAGTTTACGAACCAAAATAATACTTAAATCTATATAATTTTATAAAGGGACCGTTGCAAGAATATAAAAATACATTTATATATTGCAAAATGATACTTAACTCTATATAATTTTAAATGTGCAAGTATAACAAAAAAGTTAAATTTGTTTTCTGTGAAAAAACTGTTTGTTGTGAAGTATTATTTTACAACTACATTGTCATCTACTTATAAAGATTCAATTCATCAGATTGGCAGCCATTCGTCATCTACTTGTTGTTATTTGTAGAGGTTGATGGTAATGTATTACCTCTAGTTGTTTAACATAAAATGATGCGACTAAAATGCATTTTAAAGTGTTGTAGTAATCTAACGTATTTAAACTATAAAGAAAACTAAACATGTTTAACTCATCTCATTCTTCTTCTTCTTCTTCTTCTTTGACAATATGTTGGTGGAGGAATCGACATTTAACTTGAGATTGATAGTACAAGCTTTTTGTTAGTTGAGCTATGCTCATGTTGGCCATTCAAAATTCATTTAAAGCATAACTCTATTAGTGGTCCAATAATAATCAATATTCATTTAAAATGCATTTGAAGTATGTAATTAGTGTATTATTAGTATATCAACACATTAAAAATTCATTTAAAGTAACATTAGTGTACCAATATAATGTCAACACTCATAGAAAAATTATGATTTCAAGTATATCACTAGTGTCTCAATACCATATCACTAGTGTCTCAATACCATATCAACACACAATCTTAATATAACAATAGTATATCAATAGTTTATAAGCACACATTGAAAATTCATTTCGGGTATGACATTGGTGTATTGATTAACTAAATGTGTATGAGTGATGAAAATAAGGATAGATGAGGTCTAAGTGCAAGCATACACTATCGATGAAGTAATAATCTTGGAATATTTCAAATATCAAATCCCACAAGACTAGCTCTACTTTTAATTTGATTATGACTATGGCCCAACGAAACCGAAGTAACCAATAGAAAATTTATATTATGAGGGGCAGGAAATTAACTTAAAAGCAGTAAAGAATGATGGATAAACAAGGGCAAACTATGATTCAACCTTTCGGGTGTTATTCCTTGAGTGATGTGGCCACATCATACCAGGACAGTGAATTATTAAAGTCTAAATCTTGTGGTATGTAAATTGTAAACAAATTATTAAATAAATAAATTATTATTTATTCTAATAAATAGAGTGTCATTTATTTTCTTGCATAACTCAAACTCAATAAACTAAAATCCAAGGTTATTTAATGTAATTTGAACAATATATGGCTTACACGTAAGTGAATCATGTTTAAGTAATAACCTAAACGGTCTATAGTATATGGATAAGGTTGGGTGCGTTATCCTGGTAATCCTATGGATGCGACCCACTTTATAAGTATTACAAATATTGTAAGTGTTACAAACAATTTGATCCAAGTTGTTCATGTAAAGTAATGTGAGTGAGGGTATTCTATATAATAAGTTTGTATAAAACTGGACCACGAAATATATAATTTTTCTTTTGATACAATCAACTAAAGAGATTAATATTTCAAACGATGACTATGTAACTTGATCTCAATCTTAAGTGAGTTATGAACTTCTGCTCATGAAGGTTATCCTTTGATTTGTATGGGTGAGAGTGACCCTAGTCACCGATTCAATATGCCTACCATTTTAGGGATGATGCCGAATGGGGAGCTGGGAACATAGCTACACAAGATGGAATTCGCTTCCTCCTGCCTTTAAGGTAAATAGTTAAGTTTTTTCCTTAAATGTTGACTCTAGAACTTAAAAAATGAGGCCTCACTCTCTCACTGGCTTGAGAGAAATTTTGTTTATGGTTGGACCATAAATAGATTGTTCATTAGAGGATCGATGGTACTTAAGAATCAAGAGGTAACTACATGGGTAAAACGATATTTGACCCAGCTATAGTTATGAATGACTTATGCAAGATTGACTTATGTGAAATGGTTAAATAGATGGACAATAAAATATTCTACAGATCATAAGAGTGCAACTATGGGTCTTTAGTGGAGTGTCTCATAGTTAATTAAGATTGATTAATTTAATTAAAGAGTTTAATTAGTTAATTTTGAATCATTGAAGCTTATAACTATAGGTTCACTAGATTTTGCTAGCTCATAATGGGTTAAACAAGGATATTCAGTGTTAGAAGAATATGAAATGTTCAAATCTTTTTAAGGGAATTTATGCTAATTGTATATGATATAATTAATATACTGTATATAGATACATTCTAATATAAAGTGTTTTTTTGAATTGGATTGAAGTTTAAACTATATAATATGAGAGTATTAATATTTAAATAAGATCCAAATATTAAATTAGTATGAATTGGATTCATATTAAATCTATGGGTTATAATTAATGTGAAAGAGATTCATATTAAAACTATAGATTATGAGAGAATATATATATATATTAGAATATGATTTATATATACATTAAATTAAATCTGTGATATTTAATAAATGAATTAATTAAATTATATTTAATTAATTAATATTTAGTTTAATTAAATTAAATAAATCCTATGCAGTTGTAGAGGGTGGTGAATGAGTGAGGGGAGTTAACTCCCTTCATGTATTGAATTTATTGAAGAGTTTGCAATTAAAAGACTCTTTGTGTTTTATTCTTTTACAAAAAAAAAATTAAAAAAAAATCACTCCAGATCTCTCTTCAATCCCTCTCTCTAATATTATCAGAGAAATGTTCTCTGCAAAAACATCATATATTCCCTTCTCTTCCAAAGAAGATCTCATCATCCCTTCCTTATCCAAGAGAATAGTAGAGAAGGACCAATTGGTGGTGTCTAGTACATGAATTCTATTCGTGATGTGAAATTTATCAAAATCGGGAGAAGACTTAAAAAAGAGATCTACAAAGGTAACTTGTTCTACTTCCTAGAAATCTGTAAAAAAAAAAAAAAAAAAAAAAAAAAAAAAACATGCTTAATCTTGATGAATATCTTTGTTCTGTGAATTTATTTTTGAAGAAAAATTTAGGAAAAGTGATCGCACGCTTCCACAAGGGATTCGATCTCTTCAAATTACATATTAACAAAACAACTACTCCTATTCAGTCCTGTGTCAAGTTAAAAGTATGGAATCCCACAAGACTAGGTCTACTTTTGATTTGATTATGGTTATGAATCAATGAAATCAAAGTAACCAATGGAAAGTTTATATTGTGAAAGATGAGAAATTAACTTAAAAGCAACAAACATATGGATAAACAAGGGTAAATAATGATTCAACCTTTCGGGTATTATGTCTTGAATGATGCGGCTGCATCATACCAAGATAGTGAATTACACATGAACGAAAAACTAATCCTATTCAATATTGTGTCAAGTTCCTTTAAGAGGTCTATAGAGATGTTCATTTAACCCCCGGGGACTCGTCTCGAATGGGGCGGGAAATCCCTGAATACACGGGGAATAGGAGAGGGAGTGGGGAATTTCTTTTCCCATTTACATTTCGGGGCCGGGGATGGGGAATATATTCCCCAGCACTGTCCCGACTCCTCGCCCCACCTTGAGTATATATATATACTCAACTCTGCATGTGCCTCTCACCTCTACCTCCAACCTCATCAGTCATAGACTCATCACTCCCTCACCGGATCTCCCTTATAGTCACAGCGTATCACTCGAGTAACTCTGTTCTGCGTGTGCCTCTGCCTCCAGATTCTCACCCTCACAGTCACTCACGCCCCCGAGTCCCTCTCTCCCTCACATCAGCGAGTCAGTAACTCACCTCTATCCCAAATACGCAACTCACCTGATGTCAGCGGCACTGACTTGAGTTTGAGTCTCATCTTCATGGCCTCACCCCATCGTCATCCCCCATCCCACCCACCAAACTCCGGTCCGCCACCCATCCACCAAACTTGCTCCCTTGCTGGCGTTCTATCAGTCTTCCTTGGTGTCCCTCTGTCAGATCTGCTGTTGGAAGCGTTGCCGACGTCTTTTCGTTCCAAGGTATGTCCGAAATATGAATATCCATTTTCTGATCTCATTTGTGATTTGTGTAGAAGATAAAATGAGTTATAGTTATTTGTTTGATTTTTTGGTATCTGAAGGTATGTACGATTTTTGGTATGTTTGATCTCTGATCTGATCTGTTAGAAATACGAATTTAATTTTTTTTATATTTGAAATTGACTAGTTGTTCGATTTTTTGATTATTTTGTTACTATTTGACTATTTGTAGGTGAAATTTGAAAATGACTCTATCGAATAATAATGAGTTAGAACAAGGTTTCAACTCCAACATTTATGAACATGAGCGAATCAAACCCAATAAACAGTGTTTCTAGTGGTAATGATCTGTCTATGCCTATTACATTAGACACCGATGATAACGATGATGTACTAAAAAGTAATAGATTGACGTTAGTAGTATGGAATCATTATAAAAGACAAAAAGTAAATGACACCATGAAAGAAATATATAATTATTATGGAAGAAAGTTAGGAGGGGAATCTAAAAATAGGACAAAGCATTTACATGACCATTTCAAAATTTTCCCCTTACGGAGACAAAGAGACAATAGGCAATCATGTTTGAGACCCCTAAATGAAGGAAATCGGATATGAGGATTTCCATGAGCAGCAAAATGATCGTTCCAAATTTCATTCATATTTGAACATACACAATTACAATCAAGAAATGAAAACATATAGGCTATGCACAAAACGAAATTACAACATGCTTTACAATAAGATCAAGGGAAAGATTATCATACTTTTGAAGACTCATCTTCAAACTCCTTCGATCACGAACGCTCAAAAAATCTCCAAGACTGCAACACACGAACGTACACAGCGACCGCAACACAGCACGATCAGCCTCCAACACCTCGACTTCAGTCGAGTTGAGTACGACACCATCACAATGGCTACCTTGGTATTCTCGATGTGAGAATCCAAAAGTGTGGGCTCTGTGTGGATTTGGTTAGAGGAAGAGACCGGAGGAATAACAATCGTGTAAATGATTGAGCAAGTGAGAGATGACAAAAGTCTATCCTATAGACGATGCTCAATCATTTAGAAAAATCTCCACGATTGTTTAGCTAATGGCCAGCTGAATGAACTATCGTGTAGATTCACTCCACGATTGTTTAGTCTCTCTTCAACTATCATTTAGTGAATCCTATTCACTTGACAGCCTTTCTGTGAGTGATTTTTCGAGAATCGAAACTCTCATAACAACTACTATTTAGGAAAACATTTTTCCTTTTTATCTCACGGTTACCATGAAACTACCAATAATCTCCCACTCAATTGGTTATTCGAGAAAAAGATATAATTATCCAGTAATTATTATTATTATAAATATATATGATAACCAATTTACCATACCATATTTATAACTTATAGTTTTAATATTTCATCTCATGAAACATATAAACCATAGTTCTTTTTCTATTTCATGGTCCTTAATGTAAATCTCATTTACATTATTCCTCCACTTGATGTATTGATGCGTTGTAAATGTGATGCAATAAAGGTATGAAATTTCAGTGATTTGTTATGCGTTGCACATGCAAGTTTTCCTAATAAGATCCAAGTATAAATCTCACTAGGTTTCCTGGTAAGTCCATGATCGAACACAGAGACTACTGAGTTACTATGCGACAGTAAATTTGATTCCTTTGCGGTGGCAAAAAAAAATAAAGTAGATGGTGTTTTGTTTGAGTTTTCCTATGTGACGGATTTGAGTAAAGAGTTGATGAAATTGAGAGTTACAATGAGTATGCGATGAACAGATTGAGAAAGGATTTTAGCTAACACTTCCTAAGATTGCGTTCAAGTTATGGGATCATGCTACACACACACAACAACATGTCATCTCTCAATGCAAATGTCATAGTTCCTATTTCTAGGACGCATGCGATGTATACGATCATGTCAATAGGACTTATGTCTAAGCCTCTATTCTTGTCTATGCGATGATGAGTGATGCATACATACACAAGGTGACCGCATACTATCATATCCTATTTCTAGGGTGTTGCGATGCATAATAGCAAACAAAACTTATGTCTAAGTTTCTATCTCTTGCTTATGTGGTTCTAATATGACTCTCTCAAGCCTAGATTCTAATCTGACTCTCTCAAGTCTAAATTCTTTCTTTAGACTACTCTCTCAAGTATCTCTAAAGGGGGAATGACGCATACATAAGACAAGATGATCGCATAAAGTGTAACTCTTAGGCCATGCTAGCTAAGTACTTCTCAACCCATTCGGAAATTTAGCTACTCATACGAAGTAAGGAGAGATTGAACGTAAGTTGAAATGAGATTTCCATTGTTTATAAATTAGATGTAGAATACAGAATAACAATAGGAATGTAGAGATAAGAAGCCCGGTAGCAATATCTTGCTTCCCATGGCCTTTTACACTGTCTTTTCACTTCAACTCTGCCCAGATGAATGTCCTTGCTTTCGCAAGTGTTGGCCCTGTCTCCATTTGTAGCGCTTCCCATCGATCTTTCGAGCTATCCAGGAATGATCTCTCGACGTCTTCTTCTCTTGGCTCATCTCCATCTTCTAAGTATAAGAATGATTATGAACAGACTACGTTTATCTATCGTGTATATGATCTCTATTCTATATCGCGAACTCCTTTAATGATGGTGGCCTTCGGTATTTATACAGCTCAAGG